>NC_056729.1:263464024-263601524 GCF_019279795.1 Protopterus annectens
AAGGGAAAAACAAGTGGAGAAACAAGTAGTGATGTGCAGGATGGGTGCAGGAAAGGACCTTAGCTCTACATTTCTTTGGCAGCAACAGCTGCTTTCAATGTGGGCAATTTAGAATTTACAGCCTCACACCCTACAGGGAGTTGTGTGGGTATCATGCAATATGGATGATTGGTAGGGTTAGATTGTGTGCTGGGTAGGGTCTATATTAGAACATCGAAGTTTCAAAACTTCAAATGTTCTAATATCGACCCCTATTCAGCGAAAGCTGAAAACATCGAACATACAGAACAGCTAGTTTTTTCATAGGGAAAAATTTGCTGTTCAAAAACACATCCACACAACACAAGCAAACCAAACAAACAGCAATCCACACACATACACTTAAAATCTTACACCTAACCCAACACTAAACTATACACACACCACTATCCACTTACCTTAACCCAAACCCTAACCCTAAGGTCCTTCACTATCGCACACTCACCTCACCTGCGTCCTAACCCTAACTCACCTACCCCACCCTAACCCTCATATCCACACAATCGCACACTTACCTGACCCACACCCTAACCCTAACTCACCTAACCCGCCCTAACCCTCACTTGTACACAATCGCACACATACCCAACCCGCACCCTAACCCTAACTAACCTAACCCACACTCAATCGCACACTTACCTGAACATGACCCGTAACTTTCCACCACAGCTCTGAAAATATCGAAGCTGCAGAAATGGACAACCGAATTCTTTCCCTAGGAAAAAATTCCATTTTCTGTTGCTTCGATATTTTCAGCTTTCACTGAATAGGGGTCGATATTAGAACATTCAAAGTTTTGAAACTTCGATGTTCTAATATAGACTCTGCTGGGTATATGTCTCTGGGCAAAATGCAGAGCTATGTATAGGATGTGATTTTCTGTGGGACAGATGCCCTTTTTTTTAAGGTGAGAGTGGGATGTTAAGGAAGGATTATTGGTAAGTGTAGACAAGACAGTAGACAGGGGTGGTGTATGACACATGGGGGGGGTAAACACCTTCATGGGGAGGGTGGTTGGGAATCTGAGGCTCATGAGCCCCCCAGATGGTAGTAGTGGCACTGATGTCCCCACCCGATGGCAGTCACTACTCCTTCACAGCCCCAAAGGTGGCTGTGTTGAGGGCTTGGCTGGAGGGCCCCCCCCCCTCTAGCTGCGACAGCCTGCCCTCCACCTGGCACAGGCAGTCATCCAGCTCCATCTGGTGGACACTGTGCACCATGCCATAGACCTCGTACCAGGTTACAACATCCTCACAGCGCCCACTTGCAGTTGGGTGCGAGCCCCATCCTCTGCACCAGTTCCACCTGAGGGTGGTGCAGGACCAGCAGATGAGGGAGGTCTGGGTTGGGTCTTAGACATGCTGGGACCCAGTTCCTCGGCCAGGTGGGGTGGGAGAGGTGGGATCTGCCTTCCCATATGTGCTATGTTCTGGAAATTAATAATGAATATTGGTTAGTCATGCACAGCAGATTACGACATTAGTCAAAATAGCATGCATGGAGATTCCCATTTACCCAAAACAGTGCAATTATAACAGTGCCATAGCAAACAGAACACATGCATACATGGAATGCCATTCAGGGTTGCAACAGCATGTCAGTTAGTGGCATGTCAGGCAGGCAATAAAATGATTATTCAACAGGGAATATTAGTATGCACACAGTTTAAACAATGATAAACCAAATGGAACAACGGTCCCAACAGTAGAGGTTTGTTCAGGGACATACCCATGTTGGTTTCAGTGTGATGGTTGGATCAGTTGAGTGGTGGGGGAAGGGAACAGATTCAACTGACAACTATCAAGTATATTTGTCAGTACACTACTATTCACTACTCTACATTCTGACCACACTTACACTCTACCTGGGCCATGAGGCTGCTACAGCACACCAACAGCTGTTGATATCAACAGAGCATTTGTACCCTTATTTTAGTTATGCATACCAGACCTGTTTCAATACCAATTTCTTTACCTGGTGCCCTGTGCAGATGAACTGTGTGCACATTACATTGCTGTTTCTACACATATTTCAGATTCACATATTAGTTGCAGGCCCTGGAGTGTGTGTTGTGCCTTTCACATACATCTACTGTGACATTCTCTGTGTGCAGGTTTGTTGGCAACTGGGGAAACTATCCATGACAGCATGATATTTGAGGGGCTTGTCTGGGCCAGACTGCAGAGTGTGGATGTCTAGCTTGCATCTATTTGTAGGACTGGGGCTGATCAATACAGCATTTGTACACCTTTCATAGTTATATACACCATACTAGTATTTCTATTCAAATTTCTTTACCTGTGTGCCCTGTATGGAAAATGTATGTGTTGCAGTACATTACTTTTTCTATTCAGATTGCAGTTTACAACTGTAGAACCAGACTGAGATGTTAGTGGTGGTCCCTGGATTTGAACCGTGCTGTCTGTGCAAAACCGAACTACATGCCTAGTCCTTATCAGACTGAGCTACTGGGGAAGTGTTGTGTGTTGCTTATGACATTTCTATCTAGTACATATTTTTGTGCACAGTACTTTTATTATGTCATGTTGCATTATTTGTTTCCCATTTTCAGTACAAATTATGCATACATAGCACACATTGGTGTCACTGTTTGTAAAACATGTGCACATGAGCTGGATTGTACATTTGACTGTATTACAACTACATACTGCAATTTAGATTCCTAAGTACACAGTGTAGGTCTTAAGTCTGCACCTGTTAGCCTTATACATTTTTCAGTACATATACAGCGACATACGGCTGAAATTGAAAGGTTAACACTGGACAATGCTGGCAGACAAACAAGTATAACACATTCTGATGGGAATATGCACTGTTACTTGTTTCCAGTTATTTGACATGCCCATTCTAAAGTATGCATACAAGCAGTGCTAAATCAGTTAATGCATTCTACAGGACATGCACATTTCCATTTATCAGGTACAGGTGAGATGAGACACACCAGTGTTTGGGATCACCTTTATTAGTTTTGACATACATATCTGTGTACGACTCAGAAATCCACAATTACTATTCCTGCATGACCTGCACAGGGGAATGCTTTTCATTTCTAACTGTTACAGTAGCCTTGACATGGCACTTTCTTGGCAGGTTCACTCAGACACACTCATGCATATTCTAATATTCCTCTTCTGCATATTGTACCTTGTTTGCTACTGATATCTGTATTACACAGCAGCTGGGAATACTCCATTGTAACACTGGCAGCCTGACACAGGAATTTATTCCTGACTTTTACAGCACAATTATATATACAGGCAGTACTACCATTACTATAATTTTGATTTCTTACTGCTAATAGTAGGGGGTATTCTGTACTCACCATATTGCCGACGCAGCTAGGCCAGATTCTGGGCATGATCCTCAACATTCTGGGACCTCTCCACAGCAGCTGTATGGGGAGACATCACACATTAATCACACCTCCACAGTCATAAGTTGAACTTTTTCCATACTTAGAGATACATAAGACTGCATATCTACAGACAGGTGGGACACCCTGTGCTTAGGCTTCTTGGATCCACTGGTCCAAGAGTGCACCCCTCCTCCGCTTCAGGTCATTATGGTGATGACGTACCTGCTCACCAGTCCGGGGTATGCCAGTGGCACTGGTGAGATCACGTGTAAGCTGGTCTCAGGCCTCCACTTTATACTTTGAGCCCTGCTACTGGCCCTGCAGCAGCTTGCCATCATGGTTTTTAACTAGGAGCCCAACCTGGACTCCTGGATGCCCCAAACTTGTGCTCAGAAGCACACATCTTCACTAATGCCAGATATTTTGGTCCTGGTGTGTGCAATCCCAAATGGTTATGGCTGTATTCCCACCTGTGTGGTTTAAATAGGGCAGTTTTCCCGCACTTTTTCTTGATTGGCCAGTTTTAATATGCTGCACTATGCTTAGCTCTGTGCAAATCTGCATAGCAATGCTTGCGCCAGCTAAGCAGAGCTGAAAGCAGGTAAACAATCCTTACACTAGCAAAGCATTGCTTAAATCTATTTTTTTAATTAAATTTATAAATTACTTTTTACATTTATATTTTACATATTCCCACCCCTACTGTGCTATACATGAGCCATATGATTGACATCTATCATTCAAATTCCTTAAAAGTTTGTTAAATAATTTGGCAGAGGGGGGATTCGAACAGAGCATGTTCTACATGCTATACCATGGCAGTACCACTACGCTACAGCAGCTTGATGACATTTTCTATCACAGTAGCACTTGTCTATCATCTTCAGGATTTCAGTCAGGCTAAGCATAGCAGTGTGCTGCGCAAACAAACTGCGCACTGCTTAAACTTCAGATTTATTTGATGAATAAAAATATTTCATATTTTTTTTAAATTTCTCTTCCTTTCCTCTTTCCCTACTGCTTCTGTGCACGTAGGGCAAGAGTGCATACATTTGGGGGTGTGCACTTGAAGGCTGCTGCCTTCTAGGTGTTCATGTTTTTATCTTTCAGTGTCTCCGGACACTGAAATGTTGCTATTTACATTTCAGTGTCTGTGGACACTTGTTTACTATATAATATTAGAGCCAGGCTCTAATATTATATAGACTGACACTCACCTGTGTCAGAAAGTGCTGTACGGCACTTTCAGATCAAAGGGGGCATGGGCATGTTTCAGGTGCATGCACTGCTGACATACGCCCCCTGCACTCGCTCCTGGTTTGTGTCCGTTTAGTTTAGCTAGCAGCGTGCCTTCATGCATATGCAAGGCGCGCTGCTATCCTAAACAGGCACAAACCACTCCATGCAAGAATAGCCTTATTCTTGCATGGAGCTTCATGAATCCAGTGGAGTATTTTTGACAAAGTAGTCTGCAGGGAATTTTTAAAGTCTACCTACTCGTTATGCTCTCAAAACATGCCCCCAATTACCTCTTTCTTCCCAATCACACTTCAAACATTTGCCATCCACCAGAGGAAAAGTTCTTTGAAGCCTGCTTGGGGTACAAAAATATCTGTACAAACACTTCCAAGCAAAAATTCTAAATCTTCTAGGCTTTGTTGCATATTGGGAACCACACACATATCTCCTCCCATTGCTTCTTTGTGGACCACTTATCCGATCTGTCTTACTAATTTTTTATAACCTCCTCTGATGGATTCCTATAGTTATTGTGCAATATTTTATTTACCCTAATTATCCTTTTTTAATAGCAACCTCTGTTCTAGATTCAATTTAAAACTCTATCAGTGGAGGTACACAGTCGACAGGTATAGCTTTTCTTTTGTCTTCATTCATCTTATATCATGTAAAAACCTGAAAGTGTCTCAGAATGTTCCTCAATACTGAGGTGGCCTTTTCTGGTTTTATCAGGTGCAAAATAATATCACCTGGAAATAAAACCAATGTTTCTTGTTTACCATGTAAATTATATATTTGAATTTTTGAGTCCCTTATCTTCTTTGCCAATGGTTCTAAATATAATGCAAATGACAAAGGGGGAAGAGGACAACCCTGCCTAATTCCTCTGTTCAGACAGATATTATTAGAGAGGAACCCTCCCACTTTGATTTTTGCCTCTGAATGGTCAGATATCCTCCTTATTAACCTTATTGTTGTATCAGGAAATGCAAACACTTCCATTGTCCTACTCATACAATCCAAACGTACTCTGTTGAATGTTTTCTCTGCATCATGCTACACCAAAAACAGTGGCATTTTCTTTTGTTCTGCTTCCCACTGGACCATCATTGTTCTATTAATGTTGCCAAATGTTTGCCTCCCCTCCACAAAACCACTGGTGCTTTCCTTCATTTAAAAATACTGTTAAACAAAACCTTACAGATCATTAGCACTCTTTTTCCTCCTAGCTTTCATATTTCCACTGGAATACCATCTATTCCTGGACACTTTCCTGCAAATTGGTTATATATCACCATTTTTATCTGATCTCCTATCTTAAGTGTTAATTGTTGAGCCTCATCTACCTATAACCTTGCCATATTTAAGTGTTCCATAAATATTTCCATTTGTATTTTTCTTAATTTCCACATTTCTCTGCTTTATACACATTTTCATAAAATGTCTGAAATATCTCTAATATCGCTACAGGATTTCTGATTATTTTTCTTGTTATAGGCTCCCTAAACTTTTGAGCCCTGTAGTTACTATCAAAAAACAGTTGCTTATTAGCAGTCTTTCTAAACTTATGCATATTATCCAAGTATTCCCTTATTTTCTCCTTAGCAATCTGCAGTTGTACCTCTTGTTGTTGTGAGATTCCCCTTATTCTGCAATACTTTAACATTTGTCAGCCCCTCTAAACAACTCTTGTTTCTTAACCATCAACCCCCTTTTCCCCATTTTTTACATGGGGTTGGGGAGTCATGTCAACTGTCTCCATCTCTCTCTCTATTCAGCGCAATTCTCCTGTCTTCTTTGATACTCATACCTTACTTTCTCCAAGTCTAGGAATGCTCAGTTGGATGCTTTTCTCATCTCTAGCTTCTTCTGACTATCTGTATATCTGCATACATCAGGTCAGTTGTGCTGCTTCCTAATCTGAATCCAAATGGCTCATCTCCCATCTTACTTCAATCACCCTCTCCAGAACTTTCATGGAATATGACAGGAGTTTGATACATCTGTACTGCCCACAGTTGTGAATGTCCCCTTATTTCTTGAACAATGGTAGTAGTATGCTTATGCTGCAGTCATATGGGATATGCCTTTCTCTACACACTATAAGTACCCTCAGGAGCCATTTCTCCCCTATCTCACCCGGCATCTTTTATCATATTTGCTGTGACCTCATCTGAGCCTGCTGCTTCCCTGACTTCATTTTATTTAGGACTGATCTTATTTCTTCTATGTAGGCTCCTTCTCTTCTCTCACTGTAGTCTGTGTCTAGGGCAGTACAGCTCATGTGGGGTTTTCTTCATTCGGAAGCTGCTGGTAGTATTCCATCCATCTCCCTTTGAAGTTCTGTGAACTGTAACAGGTTGTTGTTAGCCTCCCTTATGAAGGGTGTCTATCTTCTTTTATCTTTCTGTCTTTACATGCAATCTGATATAGTTTCTTTGTGTCATTCTACTGACTTACTTTCCAGAAGCTGGTGCTTTTGATGCCTTGCTGCTATTGTAACTTTCTTTGCGTTGTTGTTAGATAACCACTATTCCTTCCTAGCCTGGACAGTCTTTTCTATTTCCCACTTTTTCTGCACATATTTTCTTTTGATGAATTCTTCGACTTCTGCATTCCACCACCAGCTTTCCTTATGTACCTTTTTTCCACACCTGGCCCTGCTGCATATCTGTTCTGTAGTCCTCACAAATGCTGTGTTGAGGCACTGCCATTCTTCTCCACCTATTTCCTTCTGTTATTGCGGTGCTAGAGCCCTGAGGAATTCCTTGAACTGCTGTTTTCTCCCCAGTCAACTTCCATGTCTTCAGTCTGGTCTCTGTTGACGTTAGAGCCTTCTCTGACCACTGCTTGCAGCTGATAGTGGCAACCAGTGGTTTATGCTGTAGGCAGATTATTTCAGTGGGAATGACTTTGCAATCATTGATTCTAGCCCAGTGCCCTTTCCTTACTAGGAGGAAATATACCTGGGTTGCGTGTAGGCCACTCTTGTATGTGATCTTGTGACTCTCTCTCTTTCTGTTGGATACTATCAAGCCATTTCCCAGACAGTCTAAAATGGCCTCTCCTTCTTTAATCCTATTGTCCCACCCATGTGAACCCAGACAGTCCTCACATTCTGATACGTGCATTCAGGCACCCATTATCACACCAGTTCCTGTTGTCCTACTTTACCTAGTAGGTCTTGCAACTGCTGTCTGAGTGCACTCTCTTCCTTGGTATCACAATCCTGCTGTGGAATACAGGTTGAAATTATGAATACTGTCCTATCATTAGGGTGGAGTCAGACTGCCATGATTCGGTCACTAATTCAGATAACATCTCTCACTGTCTTCTGAAGCCTCTCCCTCACCAAAATTCCCACACCATTTCCAGGTACAGTAAAAATGTCAGGTTTTCCATACATGCTCTCTGTCCTCTCTACCATTTTTTAAACACTTTTGCTTCATTTTGACTTCTGATTTTTGCAGTTTTATCAGTTCATCTGAATATTTCCTTAAAGCTTCTTCCATTTTTTTCACCTTTTTGTTATTTGGGTCGATATACTCCTTCAAGGTTTCATTTATTTTAATCCGCTCTGATCATATTTGACATATTTTTTATAGAATACTGGAAGCTATGTCTTGCTCTAAAGCTGGAGCTTGAACTTCATTTTGCTGAACAGCTGCAGGATTCTTCCCAGTTAGTGTTTTCTCCTCACTTTTTCAAGTTGATTTTATTTTAGGGTCTCAGTTTCTTCTTTGCTGGCATCCAGGCCATATATTTACTAGTCAGTAACTAAAAGTGGTACAGTTCCTGGGCCCATATCTCCCAGTTTCTTTTTTCACACTGGGAGAGCTAAAGTTAAGTTTCTGATCAGTGTGCAGCCATCTTGGAAGTCTCAAAGAGATGGCCTTATTGTCTGTTTGAAGTGCTGCTGGAGGGTAACAGTTGGAGAAGGGAAGAAAGGGCAGAGATTCAGTTAGTGCTAGTAGGAGTTAAAGGACTGACAGTAAGGGCCAGTAAGTGAAAATGTGAGGGTTTATTAAAATGATATGTAAGGAATAAGTTAGAAAAAGTTTGAAGGAAAAGGAAGGAGCAAGGGGGTAGTTGGATTGGCAGAGAGGTGGGACTTGAGGAAATGAGTAAGAAAGAAGGGACTATGTCAATTTTGGAGCAAGATAACTACAGGCAGACTAGTGAAAGAGTAGAATCCTCACTATCCATGAACAGAATGTACAGGGTTGACAATGGTATACAGAAGGGGAGGGGTAATTTATGAAGTGAATCTGGTAGGTTGATTTGCATTGTTACACTGAAAGTAAACAGCAGAAGGGACTTGTGTGAAAGACTTTAGTTGTTGGGAAATGGTTTAAGTTAGTAACTGTAATTCCAAGACACAACTGTGAGTCCAACAATAGCAATATTAAATGTGTGAAAATACAGACTTAAATATACTAAGTCAAAGATCATTGTGTCTTGTAATACTCCCTTTTCATCAAGATATGACTATCTCAGATTTACTGTATATACAGTGGATATAAAATGTGTACACACCCCTGTTAAAATGCCAGGTATTTGTGATATAAAAAATGAGACCACAATAAATAATTTCAAAACTTTTCCCACCTTTAATGTGACCTATAACCTGTACAATTCAACTGAAAAACAAACAAATCTGTTAGGGGAAAATATAAAAATAAAAAATGTACAATAAGCGGGTTGCGTAAGTGTGCACACCCTTAAACTAATACTTTGTTGAATCACATTTTGACTTAATTACATTTTGATTTAAATTCAAATGTACTTGCTTGGGAGATTAATGGGTAATTTTTCATTCATACTTCTTCAATTATAATTTGTAGCATGGGTAGCATTGCTTTAGTGTTTACATTTTAAAGCACACTAACAAACTTCTGCTGTATTTTAGTTCTTCAGGTAAGCTTGCTCCAGCTTAAAAGGTTAGACAGAAATACCCAAATGTATATAATATAATTTAATGCATTTCAATAATATCTGCACTCTTTGAATTACAAGATCCTTGTGTAAACACATTTTTCTTTATTACTTTGTTTTTTCCCCCCTTTCTCTGGAATAGTACAAATAATATACAACATCAATACCTAAAGAATAGAATGCATTGTAACTACATTCTCCTATTAGCAATTGTTGCCACAGTAATTCCCACCAAACAGACAATCCAAACAGGTAGGAACTGAGATAATTCCACATGCAAGTTCCTGAGCTGGAATGTTAAGGGTACTGCTTAAGCTGCCAAAGCAGCTGTAGGACTAAATCATGTCCACTCATATTGCCCAAAAGTGGTCTTAGTGCAAGAGATAGGGACTGCGAAAGGAAAAGCAAGCTACTTCATGAGAAGGTGGAAGGGTGCCAGGTATCTGTGTTGAGCAATATCCTCAGAGGGGGATGGCTATCCATATCCATTAATCCACTGGCTAGACTTTAGCTAAACAAATGAAGGATACTGATGGGAGACGGCTCGTTTTGGAAACTGGCATAGGACATGAAAATATAATAGGTCATTTATATAGCACAAATACGGACATTACTGCCTCATTGCAGAAGTGATCCCACATGTCAACTGTTCTAACACTAGTGACCCCATCCTGTCTGATCATAGTTGGTGGAGACTTTAAGGTAGTTATGAACCCCAGTGTAGACAGACACCGAGCTGGCAACATCCAATTCACCTGGATGGGAAAGGAATTACAACAAATGGCAGAAATTTTAACAGAAGTCTGGAGGCTATTTCATCCTGCTGAAAAAGAATACACACACTGGGGACATCAGGTGAAAGTGGAAAGTAGATTATATATGATTCCTCCATAGAGACAGAAAGTACAGTTGTGTACACTTAACATAAATGTAGATGTTTGTGTATTCACTGTTGCTGTCAACACACTTGGGTTATTTGCCTGCAGGTAGCACTCAGTCGGCTTTAATACCAGCGACTTAGTATTTCTGTGTCGGATGCTGTCGCTCCAGGACTGGCATCAGATTGTCAGGGGTATAAAAACAGGCAGCCGACACCATTAAATGAGTTTTTCTTTCCCCAAATGTCAGGAGCCCCATAAATAGGAAGCTAAGTTATGGTGCGGAAAACACCACCAGTAAAAAGTAAATACCAATACCCATACCCCAGAAAGGGGTGAGTAATAGCCATAGAGAGGAGAGAGAGAGAGAGAGAGAGAGAGAAACCAGGGGGCTGGAGGGAGGGAAACCAAGACTGCAACAGTGAATACACTCAAACATTACTGCCTCATTGCAGAAGTGATCCCACATGTCAACTGAGCCGAAATGGCAGAGGCATGTCCCTGGTTCAAGGCTCCCGAGAGCAGCCCAGCACTACCAGGTTATACCTCATACCATGCTTTTCGGCCCCAAAACTTGGACCGAACCACAAAAGGAGGGGGAGTATCAATATTCATCAAAGATACCCACACTTCCAGGTTGGTGGCACAGCACGAAGCATCAGAGACTATCCATGTGCAACTAACAGTGGGTAAAACTGCCTTCCAGTTTATAGCCTGCTATAGACCACCCTCCCAAACCCAGGAACCCCACTTGGCCTTCCTGAGAACACTGGAAAATATGAAGGTCTCTCCAAACACCATTATATTGGGAGACTTCAACTACCCAAACATAGACTGGGAGCATTACTCTAACTCCAACACCCTAGCCCAAAGGTTCCTAGAATGCTATGGAACAACTTGTTACCACTCCCACAAGAGGGGAAAACATACTGGACCTGATCATCACCAACATGGGGACTCTATGCTCCAGATCAGAAGTGTATCCCTCACTGGTAAGATCAGACCATAAACTAATCTCACTGGATATTCACATCCCGACTCCACCCCCTGCCCTGAAAACCACAGTGAAAAACTTCTCTAAAGCAAATTTCACACTCCTCAAAACCAAGGTGGAATTCTACAAAGCCCCCGGGCCTGTGGAAAATACGGCCCAGACCTCAGAATCCTTTATAAACGCATTCTATGAACACCTTCAGGAATGCATGGATCATGCAATCCCAAATAAAACCAAGACCCAATCCTCCAAAGGCAGACGTCCTGTCTGGTGGACCCCAGCCATAAACAAACTATACAATAGAAGGAGGAAGCTACTACATGATAGAGCAAAATCCCAAAAAGGGAAGGCATCTCTGATCAGTATTAGCAAAAAACTACGGGCACTCATAAAATCGTCTAAGGCCAGCTTAGAGAGAAAAATTGCACTGGACACTAAGGATAATCACAAGGCTTTCTTTAGTTATGTTAAGAACCTGGGTGGGAATTCCCAGATATGCTCAGAATTAGTCCAAAATGACAAAAATACACGAACCCACAGACATTGCCAACATCCTAGCGGACAGGTTCAGCAAACTCCCCCACCACCAAAAGGGCAAATATCTATCCCAGCAGAGTGCTGCCCCCCTGACATCTCAGATGCTCAGGTAAGAGCTGCCCTCTCCAAAGCAAAAAACACAGCATCAATGGGACCAGACGGTGTCCCGGCTGCCCTACATGAACTCCAAGAAGAGCTAAACCCAAACATAAAACTACTGTTCAATCTCAGCCTTACTACAGGATATGTACCCAAAGAGTGGCGTACAGCAACAGTGGTCCCTCTCTACAAAGGTGGTGCCTCAACAGATCCTGGAAACTATCATCCCATAAGCCTGACTAGCTTGGTCTGCAAAGCTATGGAAAGGATCATCATGGACCTCATAAATAAAGATATCGGGGACCTACAGACACTGGATCCTACCCAGTTCGGCTTTGTTAAGGGCAGATCCTGCCTCTTAAACCTGGTTGATTTCTTTGAAACAGTCACCAAGGCCATTGACGAGGGGAAGGTGGTCACACAGCCTACATGGACCTCGCAAAAGCCTTCGTTACAATACCCAACTCGGGCATTATAGATAAGCTCACCAGCTTAAATATAAACCCCTATGTCACTAGATGGGTTGCAAACTGGCTCAAGGGCAGAACCCACATGGTTAGAATTGCTGGAGCCATGTCAGACTCCAAACCAGTTACAAGTGGCATCCCACAATGCTCAGTCCTGGGACCTCTCTTGTTCGGCATATATTTCTCGGAGGTACAGGCCAACACGGAAGGACTGTGGCTGACCAAGTTCGCAGATGACTGCAAACTGGCCATAAGCGACTCTCCAGCCGACACAAGCATCCTCCAAAAGGGCCTCATAGAAACAGACAACTGGTGCCAGAGCCATGGCCTCAAGCTAAATGCCAAAAAGTGTATAGTCAACCCCTTTGGCAAAACAGTGCTCACAAATTACCACATAGGTGGTAATCCATTAAGTACAGAAGAAGTAATTAGGGACCTGGGGATCCAAGTTGATAGCAATCTCTCATTTGACAACCACGTGGCCAAAGTGGTTAGAAAAACATTTTATATAGCCCACCTAATCATGAAGGGATTCACATCTAGATCAGGGGAGGTCATCGTGCCTCTTTACTCATCCCTCATGAGTCCCATAATTGAGTACAATGCCCCTTTTGGGATGTACCTTACCAGACACCTGCAGCAACTGAAAAGACCCCAAAAGTACCTCACCAAGAGGATCAAAGGGCTCAAACAGATGCCATATGCTGCCCGGTTAAAGAAACTCCAGCTCTACTCAGTGGCATACCGCCTGCTCAGAGGCGATCTGTGCCTGACATAAGAAGACATATACAAACGGAATTAATGGACATGCTGCACCTCAGAAAATCCAAATCCTATCGAGCTACGCGCTCGAGAGACTTGAACCTCAGCACTGAAATAAATAGGACATGCTGGAGGGACAGATTCATAACCCAGAGGCTCCCTTCATTCTGGAATAAAATCCCAGTCCAGGTTAGGCAGAGTCCCTCATTGACTCTCTTCAAGAGGAATCTTGATGAGTGGATGGGAGATCGTAGGTTTACCCCGGGTATCACTTCTGTGTCACTGTTAGACAGAGGCACAGTATATTAACCTCCAGGGCATAGTAAATTAATTTAAAATGGGTGGCGAAAGCCAAACACACTCTGGCTAGGCTTATAAATGCCCTAGGGCAGATTGCCTAGTATGAACCTATGAACCTATAAACATCTAGATTTATGGTAAGTGTACACAACTGTACTATGTTCTTCATGTTTCACTGTTGCAGTCATCACACTTGGCTGGATTCCCACTGAAGAAGGGCGGAGGCAGTCAAGAAGAGTTGGGGCTGGCTAGTATGCCTTGCAGGACTGCTGTTGCAAAACCTGCCCTGGATTTGGAAAAGATAGACAGGTGGTAATGTTTGGTGAAGGTGTGTACAGAACTCCAGGTAACAGCTTCCAGGATGTCCCTGGTAGGGACTTCCCTGAGAAATGCTGTAGAGGTAAGATGTTGCCCTAGTGGAATGTATTCTGACCCCCTGAGGAGTTGATTTCCCATGGTGCTTGTAGCAGAAATGGATGTGCAGTGTGCTATCCATTTGGAAATTGTTTGTTTTGAAATGACCTTGACCTCTGCCTCTGTTGCAAAACTAACTAGTAACCGGTCAGATTTCCTGAAGGGCTTAGTCCTATCAAGGTAGAATCTGAGCTGTCTGTGCACGTCCAAAGAGTGCAGGATCCTTTCCCCTTTATTTTGAGGATTAGGGAAGAAAGTTGGCAAATGGATGGATTAGTTGAGAGCCACACTGAACACCACTTTAGGCATAAAGGAAGGGTTAGTCCTGAGGGAAACCCTGTCAGCATGGAAAAAAATGAAGGGTTCCACAGCCATAAGTGCTTGTAGCTCAGACACTCTTCTAGCTGAAGTGATGGCCAGAAGTAAGGCTGTTTTCCAAGAGAGGAATTTTAGTTCAGCAGGGTCAAAGGGGGGGGGGGGCATGAGCTTTCTAGTACAAAGTTAAGGTCCCAAGCAGGGGTGGGTGCTCTCCTTGGTGGCCTTATGTTGTTTGCCCCTCTCAGGAACTATTTGATAAGAGAATGTGAGAAGAGAGGTGGGTGAGTGTTGTAATGAGCCGAAATGGCAGAGGCGTGTATTTTAATGGAAGAGAAGGACAGGCCTTTGTGGAGTAGATCTGCTAAGTAATCCAAGATTAGAGGCAGGGAGGGCAGAGTTGTGTCCTCTCCTTTAGATTGAATCCAGGAGCAGAACCTTTTCCACTTATCAGCATAGGATTTTCTTGTACTGGGTCTTCTGGCTTCAAGAATGATGTCCAGCACTTGCTTGCTTAGGGTTGCTGGGGAAGAAATAAAGGAATAAGCCATGCTGCAAGATTTAGGGTTTGCAGTTGTGGATGCAAAATCTGTCCCTCCTGCTGAGAGGTCAGGGTTGGGTTCTGGTGTAGGTGCCATGTTGGCAATGGTGACAGGCTGTGCAGGAGTGGGTACCAGTGCTGGTGTGGCCAGTCTGGGGCAATCAGAATTGTCTTTGGTCTGTTCTGTCTTATCTTGATTAATACTCTTGACAGAAGGGGCAGAGGGGGAAAGGCATAGATTGAGAGACTGACCCACTGAAAAGATAGGGCATCCACTTTACAGGCCCTGCTGTGAGGATTCCTAGTGCAGAATTTGCTGAGCTGGTGGTTGTAGGGGGAGGCAAAGAGATCCACCTCTGGGGTCCCCCATTTCTGAATCAGAAGGTTGAAGGTGCTGGGCTCCAATTGCCACTCGTGTGGGTCTAGGAGATTTCTGTTTAAGTCATCTGCCAGTGAGTTGTGTTTGCCTGGCAGGAATTGAGCTTGCAGATGGACTTGCATGTCCAAGGCCATGTGCCACAGGGCCATGGCTAACCTGCAGAGTGGGTAGGAGTGGGTTCCCCCCTGCTTGTTGATGTACCACACAACCTTGGTGTTGTCTGTTTTTATTAGCAGATGTCCTGGAAAGAGAAGGGATCTGAAAGCTGTAAGGGCGTTCTTTACAGCTAGCATCTCTTTTTGGTTGATGTGCAGATGAATTTGACTTGGGCTCCAGTGGCCCTGAATGCATTTGCCATCCACGTGTCCTCCCCAGGCACAGTCTGATGCGTCTGTGGTTAGGGTCTGGGCAGAGTGGGGTTGAGAAAAGGACAGTCATTTGTTGTGGTTGCATGCTTCTCCCACCAAAGAAACTCTGTCCTTAGACAGGATATGATAGGAATGACAGTTTCCAGGTCCTGAGAATGCTGGCACCAAAGACTTTTTAAGTACCATTGAAGTTTCATTATATGCAGTCTTGCATATGGAATTAGCAGTATACATGAGGCCATGAACCCTAAGGCCTGCAGTATGTTTCTTGCGGATAGCTGGGTTCTGGTGGCCATTTGTTTGAAGTAGGCTGTCAGATAGACTTGTTTTTCTGAAGTGAGGAATGCCATCTGGGATGTTGTGTCCAAGCTTGCTCCCAGGAATACAATGTTTTGACTGGGTACCAGTTTTGATTTCTTTTCGTTGATGGTGTAACCCAAGGAAGTGAGAAGGTGTTCTACAAATGTCAGGTGCTGCAACAGCAATTCCGGACTGTCCACCTGAATCAGGCAGTCGTCCAAGTACAGTTAAATTTGGATATTTCTCTGCCTGCAGTATGCAATGGCTGGAGCCAGGCATTTTGTGAAAACTCTGGGCACAGTAGATAAGCCAAAGGGAAGTGCAGAGAACTGATAATGCATAGATCCTGCCCTGAAACGTAGATACTTCCTGCATGATTCCATTATGGGTATGTGCAGATAGGCTTCTTTTCAGTCTAGGGTGACTAACCAGGCATCCTTGGCTAGCATAGGAAGAAGCTGTTGTCCAGTAAGCATTTTGAATTTTGGTACCACTAGGAAGGTGTTGAGAATTGAACAATCCAGGACTGGTCACCAAGAGTCCTCTTTCCTGGGTACCAGGAAAAGTCTGGAGTAGAATCCTTGACCCCTCTCTGTTCTACTGGAACCAGTTGAATAGCTCTGATATTGAGCAGGGAAGCTACTTGGTTTTGAGCCTCTGCCCACTGGTTTGGAGGAAGGTCTGGAAACCGCTTGGGGTTGGCAGTAAATGGAAATAAAATTTGTACCCCTGGGTTACAATGTTGAGGACCCACCGGTCCTATGTGATGGACATTCATTTTTTTGCATGAAGGGCAAGTTTTCCTCCTAGGGAGCACAAACATTTGGGCAGGGCTGGGGAATGGAGTAAGGAAGTCATTGTGAGTTTTTTTCCATAAGGAGGTGGCTTACAACTTCCTGCTTTAGAGGTGGGAGCACTCCATTGCTTAGATCTCTGCATAGTCTGAGACGGTAGTCTGGGTGGTCTGTTTCCCCTGGGTCTGGTTTAAGAAGGCCTGGAGGGGGCTGGAAAGGACCAGTGTTTGGAAGGGCAATGCCTACTGAATCTAGGGGGTTGCACTTGTAAGAATTCTTTAACAGTCTGCATTGATTTAGCTTTTTCTTCCATATTTTTAAGAAGCTCTTCTGCTTTGGTGCCAAACAAACTGTCCTTGTTCAAAGGAGCGTCTAATAACTTTAACTTGACATGGTCTGGCAAGGTCTGCTCCTTGAGCCAAGCATGTCTTCTCAGTGCAGAGCCAGTGACTGCTGCCCTGCAAGATGCTTCTAGGGCATCAAAGTCACACTGCAAAACATGCTTGTTGACTTGGCTTGCAGAGTGCATAAGCTCCTGCAATTCTTTATTTTCTGCACAGTCTGTAAAGATTGCCACTTTTTGTTTAATAAGTTCCATAATATGTTGCTGGTACTTCAGCATGTGAAACTGAAAATTCAATGCTGTAATAGCAAGAGTTGCAGAGGTATATACCTTCTTACTCCATCTATCCAAAGCTCTGGAATCCCTGTCCGAAGGGGGGGGGGATGCTTGGCTGTAGTTGCCTTGATACCTTTAGGCCCCTGGGAAATGATCTCTGGTTCAGCAGTAGGATTCTTGAAAAGAAATTTGTGAGTGTCAGGTACTCTGTAGTACCTGTCTGATTTCTTAGGGGCAGGAGGTAAAATGTCAGGAGTAAGACTGGATTCCATAAAAACACCATCAATAATATCCAGGACAGGGGGAATTGCTAAAGGCCTGTGCTGAGGTGAGCCTCTTTTTGGACTGAGGATAGTCTTGGCATTCCCAGTGGAAATGCTCTCTTAAGGTATGCAAGGTTTCACCAAAAGAAAAATCCTCTGGAGAGGAGACAGAGGGAATCAATTATTCTGCATCTGAATCCTCATATGCAGACAAGGGCATGTCTTCATAATCAGAAAAGTCAGAGTCATTGGACTTTTGGTTTGTAAAAGCTGTAGGGGACTGATCTCTTTTTCTCTTACAGGGGAAGGCTGACTTCCCCTAATCAGCGTAATAAGGTCTTCGGCCATTCTAAATATTTGTTTTTGTGGCATGAGAAGAGGTGCATGTGCTTTGGTCATTGGTTTTCTAGGCGTAGTGCATACTCTGGGGCTAAGAAACTCAGTAGTTTTGGTTAAAAAAGAAGTTGTCGGTTTGAGTCGAACATCGGTTGAGAGAAAAACTGCCTCAGAAGCCGGTGTCTGCACAGCAGCTCCAGACCCATCCAAGGTAGAGACATCTGCAGGTTCCATAGTCAGAGAGTCTCGTGGCATACTGGACTCTGAACAGGTCTTGGTAGAGGCCTGCAAATGCACTGAAGCGGGCATCAGGGGCTGCGAAAGCGCCTCACTGAGTGCCGGCGGACTGGTGACTAACTTAACGGAAGCGTCGTCAGCAGCTCTGGACCTATGCGGTCTGTCTCTGTCTTTATCCTTACATTTTTTCAGAATATCGGTAGTTGGAGGGCTTACCAAAGCCTTTTCAGAATACGGAGATCAAGAGCAAAAGAATTTAGCGTCAAAGAGTGCCCGATGACGAATGGTTCGGGTGTTAAACAAGGCACAAAACTGACAGCGAGGTACATTGTGGTCTGGGCTTAAACAGGTGATGCAGTAAGAATGAAAATCTCTGTGAGGTATTTGCTTTCCACAGGCAAGACAATTGTTAACTTTTTCTGACATTGGTTAGAGCAAGAAAAAAGGATCCCCAATGGGGTACTTAGCTTTAGAAGACTTCAGGATTATTCAATTCGTAAACGAAAATTCAGGTAGCGGCCGACCGGCACTTGCAAACTGCTTCTGCTTCAGGCTCCTTGGCAAGAAAGACTGATGTAATGGTGTCGGCTGCCTGTTTTTATACCCCTGATGATCTGACGTCAATCCTGGAGCGACAGCATCCGATGCAGAAATACTAAGTCTCTGGCATCTTCTCAAAACCTGGTATGCAGAAAACTGTCTAAATGACCCCACCAATAATACAAAAAAAAAAATTATTCCAACCAGTCAGGAAATTCAGCAGTCTGGATTAAAACTGAGCAGGTAATGAAAGTAATATTCCCACTAACTCACAACAGCTGGGAACAATTAAATGACTCATCTAAGATACCCCTTCCAATAGCGACTAGTTGATAATATTTAGGATTCCACATGAACCTAAATCTAGGCAATCTGATGGTTAGTAATACAAAATCCGTTTTAAGAACTATCATTTTTGTACAGATTGCAAACTATAAATATATTTCTTCTCCAGAGAATAATACATGCTGTGTGGCATATACCAAATGTTACCTTCTCAAAGTGAACGCCAAATGTTGTTGGGTAGCTTCCTTTGGGAGGGTATAGTGCCCTGAATTAGCAGACATTTTTTTTTAAGAAAACTGGAAGGTGGATTTGGACTAACCAATCTCCAAGCATATGGTATGGCTGTAACTGGATGGTATTACTAAGAGGGCTGTGGAACAACCTTCCCTTATTTGGGTCCTGCTCGAATTGCTATTATGCCATCAAGAAGCAGATAGAGCAACTAGGACCCAGAGGGTATGGAAGAATGAAACTATTCAAGGAGAACATCTAGATGGGTGGATATAAGATGGCCATTAGGGAAGAAAGGCTATGGCATAATAGGAGACTTCAGGCAGATAGTAACCCCCTTTACTGGCAAAACTGGATAAGGGCTAGTATATTTTTTTGTGAAGGAACTCTATGATGACAGCACAAACCTTCTCAGGACTCTTAATGAGATTGGGAACAAATATCCCAAGGCTGATGTAAATTGGTGGCAATACTTACATGTACATACAATAACAAGGCAGTTACATTTTAGCCAAGTTCAATCCCATCCCCAAGCAACCAAACATGAAAACCTCCCACAATTAAAAAGTACAGTTGTGTACACTTACCATAAATTTAGATGTTAGAGTGTATTCACTGTTGCAGTCATTACATGTGGGTTATCTGCCTGCAGGTAGCCCTCAGTCGGCCCGAATACCAGAGACTTAGTATTTCTGCTTCAGTTGCTGTCGCTCCAGGTCTGACGTCAGGGGTATAAACACAGGCAGCCGATGCCATTACATCAGTTTTACTTGCCCCAAATATCATGAGCCCCCCCCCAATAGGGAGCTAATCTATGGTGGAAAAAACTCCATCAGTAAAAAGTAAATACCAATACCCCTGCAAGGGGTGAGTATTGTACAGAGAGAGGCGAGAGAGGTGAGAGAGAGAGAAGGGGGCCGGAGGGTGGGAAACCAGGACTGCAACAGTGAATACACTCAAACATCTACATTTATGGTAAGTGTACACAACTGTACTATGTTCTTCGTGTTTCACTGTTGCAGTCATCACACTTGGGTTGATTCCCAAAGCTGTAAAAAGGGTGGAGGCAGTCAAGAAGTGTTTGGTCTGGCTAGTATGCCCTACAGGACTATAGTTGCAAAACCCACACTGGATTTGGAAAATATAGGCAGGTGGTAATGCTTGGTGAATGTGTGTACAGAACTCCAGGTAGCAGCCTCCAGAATGTCCCTGGTAGGGACACCCCTGAGGAATGCTGTGGAGACAGAAGTTGCCCTAGTAGAATGTGTTCTGACCCCCCCCCCCCCGAGGGGTTGGTTTCCCATGGTGTTTGTAGCAGAAATGGATACAGTGTGCTATCCATTTGGAAATTGTCTGTTTTGAAATGGCCTTACCCTCTGCCCCTGGTGCAAAACTGAGTAGTAACTTGTCAGATTTCCTGAAGGGCTTAGTCCTATCCAGGTAGAATCTGAGCTGTCTGTGCATGTCCAAGGAGTGCAGGATCCTTTCCCCTTTATTTTGAGGATTAGGGAAGAAGGTTGGCAAATGGATAGATTGGTTGAGAGCCACGCTGGACACCACTTTGGGCATAAAGGAAGGGTTAGTCCTGAGGGAGACCCTGTCAGCATGAAAAATAACAAAGGGTTCCATGGCCATAAGTGCTTGTAGCTCAGACACTCTTCTTGCTGAGGTCATGGTCAGGAGCAATGCTGTTTTCCAAGAGAGGACTTTTAAGTCTGCTGATGCTGCAGGCTCAAAAGGGGCAGAATGAGCTTTTCCAGTACAAAGTTAAGGTCCCAAGCAGAGGTGGGTGCTCTCCTTGGTGGCCTTAAGTTGTTTGCTCCCCTCAGGAACTGCATGATGAGAGGGTGAGAGAAAAGTAGTGGCTCAGAGTTGCAATGAGCCGAGATGGCAGAGGCATGGATCTTAATGGAGGAAAAGGATAGGCCTCTGTTGGGAAGATCTGCTAAGTAATCCAAGATTAGAGGCAAGGAGGGCAGAGTTGTGTCCTCTCCTTTAGACTGAATCCAGGAGCAGTACCTTTTCAACTTATCAGCAGAGGACTTCCTTGTACTGGGTCTTCTGGCTTCAAGAATGACATCCAGCACCTGCTTGCTTAGGCTGGTTACTGGAGGAGAATTCAAGGGATAAGCCAGGCTGCAAGATTTAAGGTTTGCAGTTGCGGATGCAAGATCTGCCCAGCCTGCTGAAAGAGCAGGGTTGGGTTCTGGTGTAGGTGCCAAAGTGGCACCAGTGACAAGCTGCGCAGGAGTGGGTACCAGTGCTGGCGTGACCAGAACGGGGCAATCAGAATTGTCCTTGGTGTGTCCTGTCTTATCTTGAGCAATACCCTTGAGAGAAGGGGCAGAGGGGGAAGGCACAGATTGAAAGATTTACCCACTGGAAGGATAGGGCATCCACTTTTCAGCCCCTGCTGTGAGGTGTCCTGGTGCAGAATTTGCTAAGCTGGTGATTGCAGGGAGAGGCAAAGAGATCCACCTCTGGGGTCACCCATTTATGAATCAGAAGGTTGAAGGTGCTGGGCTCTAATTGCCACTTGTGTGGGTCTAGGAGATGTCTAAGTCATCCGCCAGTAAGTTTTGTTTGCCTGGCAGGAATTGAGCTTGCAGATGGACCTGCATGTCCAAGGCAGTGTTCCACAGGGCCATGGCTAGCCTGCAGAGTGGGTTCCCCCCTGCTTTGCTTGATGTACCACATAACTGTGGTGTTGTCTGTTTTTATTAGCAGGTGTCCTGGTGAGAGTAGGGATCTGAAAGCTGTTAGAGAGTGCTTCACAGCTAGCATCTCTTTTTGGTTGATGTGCAGATGAATTTGACTTGTGCTCCAGTGGCCCTGAATGCACTTACCATCCATGTGTGCCTCCCAGGCAAAGTCTGATGCATCTGTGGTTAGGGTCTGGGTGGCATGGGGTTGAGTAAGGCAGTCCCTTGTTGTGGTTGCATGCTGCTACCCACCAAAGAAACTGTGTCCTTAGACAACGTATGATAGGGAATGAGGGTTTCCAGTTCCTGAGAATGTTGGCACCAAAGACTTTTTAAGTACCATTGAAGTTTCCTCATATGCAGTCTGGCATATGGAATTAGTAGGATGCATGAGGCCATGAACCCTTAGGCCTGCAGGATTTTCCTTGTGGATAGCTTGGTTCTGGTGGCCATTTGGGTAAAGTAGTCTGTCAGATAAGCTTGCTTTTCTGGCGTGAGGAATGCCATCTGGGATGCTGTGTCCAAGCTTGTTCCCTGGAATACAATCCTTTGACTGGGGACTAGTTTTGATTTCTTTTCATTGATGGTGTACTCCAAGGAGGTTAGAAGGTTTTTTACAAATGTCAGGTGCTGCAACAGCATTTCCTGACTGTCTGCCTGAATCAGGCAGTCATTCACGCATGGGTAAATTTGAATATTTCTCTGTCTGCAGTAAGCAAAGTCTGGAGCTAGACGTTTTGTGAATACTCTGGGATCAGTGGATAAGCCAAAATAAAGTGCAGAGAACTGATAATGCATAGATCCTGCCCTGAAGCGTAGATATTTCCTGCATGATTCCCTTATGGGGATGTACAGATAGGCTTCTTTTAAGTCTAGGGTGACTAACCAGGCATCTTTGGCTAGCACAGGGAGAAGCTGCTGCAGGGTGAGCATTTTGAATTTTGGTACCACCAGGAAGGTGCTTAGAATTGAAAGATCTAGGATTGGGCACCATGTGCTCTCTTTTCTGGGTACCAGGAAAAGTCTGGAGTAGAATCCTTGACCTATCTGTTCCGAAGGAACAGGATGAATTGCCCTTATAGAGAGCAGGGATTGAACTTGGTTTTGTGCCTCTGCCCACTGGTTTGGAGGAAGGTCTGGGAACCCTTTTGGGGTTGGCAGTGAGTGGAAGTAAAATTTGTACCCCTGGGATACAAGGTTGAGGACCCATCAGTCTTTGGTGATGGAAGTCCAGTTTTTTGCAAGAAGGGAAAGTTTTCCTCCTAGGGGCACAAGCAGTGGGCAGAGGTAGGCAGTGGAGCTGAGAAGTCATTGGGAATTATTTCCGTAAGGGGGTGGCTTAGCATTCCCTGCTTTTGAGGTGGAGGCACTCCATTGCTTAGATCTCTGCATACCCTGGGACTGTAGTCTGGGGGGGGGGGTCTGTTTCCCCTGGGGCTAGTTTGAGATGGCCTTTTGTGGTCTGGAAAGGACCAATGATTCGAAGGGCAATGCCTACTGAATCTAGGAAGCTGTACTTGCAAGAATTCTTTGACTGTCTGCTAGATTTAGCTTTTTCTTCCATCTTTTTAAGAACATCTTCTGCTTTGGTGCCAAACAGATTGTCCTTGTTCAAAGGGGCGTCTAATCATTTTGATTTGACATGGTCTTGCAAGGTCTGCTCCTTAAGCCAAGCATGCCTTCTCAGTACAAATCCAGTGACTGCCACCCTTCAAGATGCCTCTAGGGCATCAAAGCCACACTGCAATGCATGCTTGCTGACTTGGCTTGCAGAATGCATAAGCTCTTGTAATTCTTTATTTTCTGCACAGTCTGTAAAAGTAGCTATTTTATTGCTTAATAAGTTCCATACTATGTTGTTGGTACTTCAGCATGTGAAACTGACAATTCAAAGCCCTAATGGCGAGAGTTGCAGAAGTATAAACTTTTCTTACCCCATCTGTCTAAAGCTCTGGAATCCCTGTCAGAGGGGGTGGGATTCTTAGTTGTAGTTGCTTTGATACCTTTAGGCCCCTGGGTGATGACCTCTGTGTCAGCAGTAGGAATTTTGAAAAGGAATTTGTGAGAGTCAGGTACTCTGTAGTACCTGTCTGGTTTCCTAGGAGCAGGGGGTAAAGATTTGAAAGCCTGCATTTGCACTTGTTTCTGTCTTGTAACTTGTCTAGTCAGATACAGATTCTTAGTTTTAGCACTTAAATCTGCTTATTCATGCTCAGCACTTGTTCAGAACTTGTAAGCACTAAATAAGCTACTAATTACTATAGCACTCAATCTTCCTCATTACCTAGAAAAAAACAGTTTTTGTACTTACTTTTCTCACTTGCTTCGAGAAAAACAGCTCTTGTACTCACTTTCCTCATTTATTTAGAGGAAAATAGTTTTTTATTCAGGCATGTCCAATGGTCAGCTCCCAGTGTTCTCTCCTGTCTATCTGATGAATCTGGGCATCTTGAGGCAATGTAGAAATTGCCTCATGTACACAGACAACCCTCTCCTCCTACCACCCAACACTACAACCTGAGAGATGCACTTATCTAGCCAAACTGGAAGTAAAACTCTCTCCAACCAAGACTGAACTTGACAGTCATGATGAGAAGGTAAACATTTGCACCACACCACACTCATCACACAATCTCACTAAATCTACACCACCAAAATCCACACAGAGTAACACAAAAACGTTTGAGGAGGCTCTCAATAATAATTGGTCTAAGCAACAGAGACCTCCAAAGCAGAAATGCAAGCAACCTCCATCCCCCAACACGACCCAAATGACACACAGCCCACAGACTCAATGTGCCACTCAACCACAGCCAATAAGGCAAAACAACGTACCCAACACACTAGTCATAAGTGACTCTATAGTCAGGCACACTGATATCCCACTCACCAGGCTAAACAAGGAGAAGGTTACTGTCAGCTGCCTGTCGAGTGCTAGGATCCACCACATAACCCACACACTCAGGTCACTCCACAACAAGTACTTATATGACTCTATCATTGTCTATATTGGTGTGAATGACCTGAGATGTACCTCCCTGGACTACATGAAAAGAGACATGGAAGAGCCCTCCGATCTTGTAGCCCAGGCAGGTATGACCCTAGCCCTGAGTAGCATTCTGCCATCACCCCGAATGATACCACAGTACAAGGACAAAATGATTGACTTCAACAATTGGCTAAGCTTCTGGTGTCATTCTAAGGGGATCCAGTATCTGTCTGCGTGGGATGACATGTTCGACAGACCACGATGCTTTGCCACAAATGGCCTGCACCTGTCGCCAATCGGATTCCGGATACTGGCTAAGGCTCTTGCTGCCCCTATAGTGCCTTTTTTATGCAAGGTTCAAATAACAAATTCACCACTGTAACAGGAACAGGCAAGCAAAAACTGAGCGTAATGCTACTCAATGCTAGAAGTCTAAATCTCAAAATGGACTCACTCGAGGCACTCCTTAAAATGGAGAACATCGATATCTGTGCAGTGACTGAAACCTGGTTCAAGGCTCCAGAGAGCACCCCTGCACTACCAGGCTATAACTCATACCATACTTTTCGGCCATGTAACCTGGACCGAAACACCAAAGGCGGAGGTGTGTCCGTATTCATTAAGGATATCCACACCTCCAGGCTAGTTGCTCAGCATAATGCATCCGAGGTTATCCAAGTGCAACTAACTCTGGGCAAAACTGCAATCCAAATTGTAGCTTGCTACAGATCTCCCACCATGCCCCAGGATTCCCACTCCTCTTTTCTTGATGTACTGGAAAATATTAGGGTTCAACTAAACACCCTAATAATGGGTGACTTCAACTACCTCACCATTAACTGGGAAAACTACTCGTGTACCAACTCCTTAGCTCAACGCTTTCTGGAATTCATAAACTCCAATGTCCTTGCTCAACTTATCCACATTCCCACCAGGGGCAACAATATCCTAGACCTAGTCATTACCAACATGAGTGACCGGTGTTCCACACCTGAAGTCAACTCCTCGTTGGTCCGATCTGACCGAAAGCTAATCACCCTTGATATCCACATCCCGCCCCCACCCCCCATTAAGGAAACCACAGTAAAAGCCAACTTCATGCTTCTTAAGACAGAAGTGGTGAACTTCATGACACCCATGCAGATGGACAATACAGTTACAACTGCTGAATCCTACTCAAATGCACTTTATAAGCACTTACACGAGTGCAAGGATCATACTATCCCAAACAGAACTAAGACGCTATCCTCCAAAAAAAGGAAGCCAATTTGGTGGTCCCCTGCCATAAACAAACTGTACAACAGAAGGAAGAAACTGTTGCAAAAGAGAGTAAAATCCCACGAGTGGAGGAGCTCCCTTGGTCAGCCTCAGTAAGAAGCTGAGATCCCTTATAAGATCCTCCAAAACTAGCTACGAAAACAAAATCACAACTAATTCTTAGGACAACCACAAAGCATTCTATAGCTATGTCAAGAATCTCGATGGCAACACCCAGATCTGCTCTGAATTACAGCACAAAGGCACGAAAATTACAGAACCAACTGATATTGCCAACATCCTGGCAGATAGGTTCAGTGCTAACTTTACCCCCCCACCCCCTAAAGGGCCCATATCTATACAAGAAGAATGCAGAGTCCCTGTAATCACAACTACTCAGGTAAAAGCTGCACTCTCTAAAGCCAAAAACACAGCATCCATGGGACCGGACAACCTCCCAGGCTACGTTTTACACGAACTTCAGAACAAACTGGCTCCCCACTTAAGCACCATGTTCAATAATAGCCACACATCAGGCTTTGTGCCCACTGAATGGCACACAGCAACAGTTATCCCACTCCACAAAGGGGGAGCCACCACTGATCCCTGGAACGGTCGACCTATTAGCCTGAACAGCCTGGTCTGCAAGGCCATAGAAAGTATCATCATGGAACTCATAAACAAAGACATTGGTAACCTCCAAACTCTGGATCCCACCCAGTTCGGGTTTGTGAAAGGAAGATCAATGCCTCCTGAACCTGATCGACTTCTTTGAGGCAGTCACCAAAGCCGTAGATGATGGTAAGGTGGTTCACACAGCCTATCTTGACCTCACCAAGGCTTTCGACACCATCCCCCATTCTGGAATTATAGCTAAACTCACTAAACTAGGTATAAATCCCTACATCACAAGATGGGTTGCCAACTGGCTCACTGACAGAACCCACACTGTAAAAGTTGCAGAATCCAAATCTGACCTCAAAGCAGTGACAAATGGAGTACCACAGGGTTCTGTCCTGGGACCTCTCCTGTTTGGTATCTACTTCTCTGAAGTACAGGCTAACACAGAATGCCTCTGGCTAACGAAGTTCGCAGATGACTGCAAACTAGGAGCCATAGTCAAGTCCCCAAATGATGTGGACATCCTACAGAAGGGCCTCGCTGACACACATGCCTGGTGTTAGAGCAATGGCCTCAAGCTCAATGCCAGAAAGTGCAGTGTCATCCCCTTTGGTAAAAACTCTGTACTCATGAACTACCACATAGGCAGCAATCTACTTAATACCGAATGTGTGATAAGAGACCTTGGGACCCCAAGGTGGACAGTAGTCTCTCCTTTGATAGTCACATCGCCACAGTAGTCAGGAAGTCCCTTCTATGTGGCACACCTCATCATAAAAGGGTTCTCATCCAGGAAAAAAAGAGGTCATTGTTCCCCTCTACTCGACACTCATTAGACCCATTATAGAGTACAATGCCCCTTTTGGAATGTACGTCACAAGACATCCGCAGCAGCTGGAAAGGCCACAGAAGTACGTCACAAAGAGGATTACTGGCCTCAAACAAATGCCCTACACTGACCGCCTCAAAAAACTCCAGCTTTACTCCGTAGCATATTACCTACTTCGAGGTGATCTCTGCCTAACATATAAAGCTATGTCAAACCCAGAGCTGTTGGACATGTTACACCTAAAGAAATCCCAATCACTCCAAGCTACATGCTCTAGGGACCTAAACCTTGTCACCACAATAAACAGGACATGCTGGAGGGATAGATTCCTGTCCCAGAGACTTCCCATACTCTGGAACAGGCTACCCATCTATGTCAAGCAAAGTTCTTCATTAGCACTCTTCAAGAAAAATCTTGATGAGTGGATGGGAAATAGGAAATACACCCCGGGGATCACTTCTGTGTGTCTGCTCGACAGTGGCACAGGAAAATAACTAACTTTCTTGGGTGGCGTAGCCAGGGAACCTTGTTGGCTAGACTTACGTAGGCCCTTGGGCCAATAGCCTAGTACGAACCTATGAACCTATAAACTGGATTCCATAAAGACATCATCCACAACATCCAGGACTGGGGTACTGCTAAAGGCCTATGTTGTGGCAAATCTAGAAATTCTCAGAGTCTCCTTTTGGACTAAGGATAGTCTTGGCATTCCCAGTGGAAATGCTCTCTTAAAGTATGTAAGGATTCACCAAAAGAAAAATCCTCTGGAGGAGAAGCAGAGGGAATGGATTCCTCTGAATCTGAATCCTCATAAGCAGATAAAGGCATGTCTTCATAATCAGATACCTTACAGACGTCGGACTCTTGGTCTGTTGAAGCTGCTGGGGACAGGTCTCTTTTTCTCTTAGCAGGGGAAGGCTGACTTCCCCTAATCAACATAAGGTCGTCTGCCATTTTTAGCATTTGATGTTGTGACAAGGGAGAAGGTGCATGAGTTTTTGTCATCGTATTTTTAAGTGTAGCGCGTACTCTTGGCCTTAGAAACTCGGTATTTGTAGACAGAACTGAAGACACAAAACAAGTCATCAGTTTGTGCTGAATATCGGTAGTGCGTAGAACTTCCTCAGAAGCCAATACCTGCTCAGCAGCTCCGGACCCATCCAAGGTAGAGACATCCGCAGGTTACGTACTTCAGGATAATTCAATTTGGAAACGAAAACTCAGGTAGTGGCTGACCGGCACTAGTGCGAACTACTTCTGCTTCGAGCTCCTCAGCAAGAAAGACTGATGTAATGGCGTCAGTTGACCTGACGTCAGGCCTGGAGTGACAGCAACTGACACAGAAATACTAAGTCTCTGGTATTCGGGCTGACTGAGGGCTACCTGCAGGTAGATAACCCAAGTGTGATGAGATGTTTTACCAGTTTAAACGAGAACCAGTCGATGCAGTTACCACTTATCTAAAAAGTACAAGGGAAGTATTTCTCCAGAAGGAAATTTGCAATGTAGAAGGGAAATATTGCTTATGGAATTTTAGTGATTCATGTTTACCAGCCATGGTGAGCTTCATACTCATCAAAATGGCAGACATGTGGCAGAGAACTCCAACAGGATATAAAGCTAATAAGGAAACAGTGGTAAATACTGGAGGTTCTCAGAGGAGGGGGCAAACAACATACACATGATATAGGTATGCAATGCAATAGCCAATAGTTGGGGGTAAACTGACTCCAGGAATGCATGCAATAATTAGAAATACCTCCATTAAAGAAACTTCACCAAAATTCTGGCTACTAGCATCTCAACTTGCAATCACAAAGTGCCTAGATCTGTAGGATGCTGGATTAGGTGTGTGGTGTCACCATGGTTAACTGTTATATTCTACCACTGGAAGATGGCCCTACCTAACTGAACTAAGCATTTTCAAGTGAGGGAAGATAAAAACTGGATGATATGCATATGAAAAAATAATCAGAAGATTATTTCAACTAAGACAGAATCGAGAAAGACTGTACGAGGTATACTAGACAAGTATAAAAATATACTAGCTTCCCCCGTTTTAGTTATTTTCTTCTTCTTTATCACATTAGATTCATAGCAATGATGACGAGAGTTGTTAATGAAAGGTGCTTTTGTCCGCTTTATCATGAGATATCAGCCTCGTTGTATACTGTTCCTTCTTGAATAATGAATCAGTAAAGCTTGCTATTAAAGAATAAATCCAGAAATCTTATGTTCACATTCCTTATGTTGGAAGATCAGCCTGCCGGTGATTAAAATGACAATATACTGTTGTTAGATGAAACCAAGTGACAATGGTTCTTGAACTTCTACTCATGTGACTTGGAATAAATTATTAATTGACTTATAAGCATATCACAAAATTAATCTGTACAGATTTTTGTCAAGCATTTCATTACACACCAAGGTCAAGAAACGATAGACATTACGGATTTGAATTCTACATTCCAAAAGTTGAGCACCAAAAATTTGTTACCTTACAAAAGTAAGAAATTACATTATGCCTTACATTCCAAGCACAGCAACATATATTTAACATACACTCTCTCTCTTTTCTTTAGCAAATTTATTTTACGAAACAGCAATAAAAAATACAGCATTTTACTCCAGGTAAAATAAATATTAAAATGAGGTAGGGGCTGCACACACATTTAAATGGGACTTGACTACACAGGAAGGTAAGGGAAAGACACATTAAAGAGAGAACGTATGGAAATGGGGAAACTAGAAAAACAGAAAAAAAAAATATTAAAATAATATTGACCTTTTTTTGGTGGTCTCCTATATATTTAGAAACAGTTCTTAATACATGTAGTTTTCATACTAAAAAGCAAATAAATAAGTTCCAGCAATGTTTTGCAAGAAACACAGATAAAAAGTTTATCTTCCAGTTAGGTAATATTAACCTCTTGGTTGCCAAGTATACAGCTGTATCTCTAGTTTTACCTTTTTCAGAAAACTGTTACAGACTCAAGACAATCTACTGAAAAGACATCCCTATACAAATTAATGCAAATTCCCAAAAATTAATTCTACCAGAGCTCTGGCTTTAACCTACCATGTAAAAACCAGAGCATAAGTTTCCCAGCCTGGACAGTGTATACATTATTCTCTACATAACACCAACATTTTGGACTTACTGTACAATGAGAACAAAATAATAATATATCATATTAAGCATATTATATTGAATTAATCAATCTCATGGGGAAACATAAAGCCCTTTTAATTGTTTCAAAATGATATGTCAGCTCTTCCTCAGATATAAAGATATTAAAGTCTCCCAATTCCTTCATATATTAAAAAAAACTTCAGTGTTTTGTGTTCATATATTTGAAAAGTAACAAATCTGATAATCTGTGTCAAAGTAAAATTTAATCCATAGCATTGTTTAAAATATTCTATTAACACTCATTCTTGGAGATTCTTACAGTCCTCAGGAAGGGGGCATTATTGGTAACCTCACCCGATCTGTCATACTGACTCATCATTTTAGAGAGATGATGACTATTTGTCAACTGAAGCTAGTTCTGATACATATATTTCATTAACAGGAAATCTCCTGCAGTGGTATCTTTACCCAAAAACTTGAATTCTAGTGTAAAAATCTGAAATGTAATTCTCTTTCATGGCATTACTCATTAAAGAGTCTGAAGGCAAAATATTACCATTACTATCTAGCATCTGCAACATAATACTCCTAAACTTATGAAAGCAGTTCTGATTAGGCAAACGTTTACCATGTTGGCACTCAAGCACCAAATGGGCTCTCCTTTCATTAACTGAATAAAATTTAGACAGCTCCACATCCATTTTTTTGTTTTTCTTAATTAAAATTTTCCACTGAAAAAATATACCTATTATGGTCAACTTGGAGTAAGTGAAAATCGTGTCTCTCTGGCCATTTATGCTATAAATCCATGTGTGTACATTATTTCTTCTATTTGGCCTCAACCTTGTCAATAACTCAGAGAAACCTTTTATATCACTTTATTTTCCAGAAAATTGCGCAATTCTTCTTTCACTTTCAAAATAATATGATCATCTTTCACCTACAAATGGGAAATAGCATCCCTTCCAATCACATTTTAATAAAATAAACTCTAAGCCAATTCTGAAAGTTAGTGCCCACATGGCCTGAGAAATAACATAACAAAGCTACTGAAAAGCTAGGCAGTAAAACTTTACGTTACTAAACAAAACAAGAAAATATTTATACATTTCAAAAGGACACGTCTACTTACCGACATAAAATATTGACCCTTTTAATATAAAAGTTTTCCTTGCCTGACTGACAGCTCAGTCAGTATATTAAGAATCTCCGGTGTGAATGCCATAACATAATAATGTCTCTTCTGGATTCCTTTAGATTATCAGCGAATGGAAACAAAAGACAAAATGAAATGCATACAGTACTCAAACTTACAAAAGGAATTTTTGAAGTAACACTGCCTCTCATACAACATCTTATTTTAAAAACTCAGACTGCTGAACTCAGTAAAAATATGGTCACCTCACATTGTGTTAAATGTAGACACTCAACACTGTCTGCAGACAGGACAATGTATGACTTTCTTCAATATAAAATAAATAAACTACTTTAAGTGTTTGATAGCATGCATGAAACATTTGTAACAATACTGTAACCTACTGTCACAAGGAAGTTCTTCAAACACTCAAGCAATAGCCCTGAAGGCACTGGTCTTCTGTTAGCTTTTGCTTTAGTCTAACCACTCAGAGATGTGCAGTTGTTACTCAGTCTTTCATCTTTGTAACTGCAAAGACTGGCAGAAGCACAAGTTTCACTAAAAAATAACTGCTGTCACTCCTTCCACAGCCAATATAAAAAGATAAATTGCAACTTCCCGATCATATGACAAAATATCACCATATGTTGTTAAAGTCTGCCCGACCATAACAATCCTTTCTCTTCTAATGTAACAGTTCAGCTCTGGCAGTTGTAATGCAACATTTTCTCTCCGCCACCACCAATTCCTTCAGTTCTGGTACAATCGGTATTCCTAGATGATCAGTTCTCTTACTTGGTGTCAAATTTTAGTTGTTTTGCATTTATGCGTCTAATATGAGAGTTTGCAAGATCTTACGCATTTGCTTTTTAATATCCATAGCAGGGCAGTGATCTATTCGTTTCCGGAGAAGGTCTTCCAGACTCCTGTACATATCACTGACCCATGTGATGGTTCTGTTCACATACAAACCACTACACACTTTTCTAAGGAAATTTACAAGTTTTTCATCATTGCTGACTTCACATCGTTGAATAATCCAGGAGCACCATTCCTTCCAAAACTGAATATCACTGTTGAAGCTGGTTATAATGAACTTGCTTTCAATGAAAGTCTGCAGTCTGATGTAATCATCTTCCTTCAGATTATTCCACACAAGTCTGAATTAAAAAAAAAGATGCATCACACAAGACATCATTACATGGCAGCAAAGGTCTAGACAGCAAAAGTATTTCAGTTACTCACAACCATTATACAAAAAGAATAAAGTAAAGGTCAGTATGCACTAGACACCACCAACAATACACACACTTCACAAACTTAGCAAGCATTCTAAATATGCATACCTTTACAAGTATAAGTTACCCACATATATTATCAAGTGGGGGAATGGTACCAATATATAAGTACACAATATACTTAAATGACCTTTACGCCCCAAGCAAATGTTTTCTCCACATTGAATTTGCTTTTTACAGAATGATCCTCATACTTACAAATAATAAAGAAGCATGACTTAGTAGTTTCTTCTCCTTTGTGACATTTCTATCCTGGTCAGTGTCCTCAATGCACACTATGTCCAGGCTGAATGAAATCTCATGATACTTTCCTTAGGAATTTGTTTCCCTTGCTCTTACACAATTAATAAGGTAACTGTAACTCTTCTTTTTTGTTACTTACAGTCATTTGAGGCAGTAAAGCTAACTAAGTTATAAAGATTCACAGCTCTTCTGTCATTTACATCTGAATTCTTACCAGTCACGGGAGGTTGTAAACTTAGTAATCTTTCCTTAGTTTTGAATGTTATGTATAACTTCAAAATAATGCAAAATTTAAATGTGCATGAACATGTACAAACTAAATAATGCAATGGGTATAGAATTTAGAGAGGCCATGCCATCAATTTACTGAGCTAATCACCGTTAAAAATAAGCACACAAAACTATTTTTATATAAAGCTCTGTAAGCATTTCAAACTATTTTACTGGGCACATTTGATACTCAGGATTCATAAACACAATGCAAAAGGAAGACACAGAAGGACCACACAGTAATCTTTTTGATGCATATTGCCTTCTACTACTGAATAACTAGCTAAGATTTTCTAAGGCAGAAAATACTTTGGCTGATTGAAAGACATAAGGTGGGGGAGGAGTGCTGAGACAGGACATATAACTTAAAATTCTGTTTTTTTTTTTTATTAAAGGCCATGTTGTCACAGCTGTTTGCTCTCACCTCACTAAGAACATTATAAAGAATATGTAACAAAATAGGAAAACAACAGTCACAGCGAGTTAGTCACAGACACTCCTATTGAGGATTCTCAAACTTAGCAGTATTTCTCATTACTTCCACTTTAAGTACGTGGAAGACTGATTTGACAGTAGATACTGAAGTATTATAATACTTAATACTTGGAATAATAATGCTAATAATAACTAACTGTTCTAGTACAACTCCACAAACTCAAATCCCTCACATACTCAAGTGAAGTATTGCTAATTTGCATATGATGTGCTACCCAGATCCAGCTGAATAATCTACACTCAAGCTTAATCTGCAACTCCCTCTCTTCCTCCTTCTCTTCTTCCTGTTCTTCATCCTTTTTTTCCCTTTTCCAGCTTCTTGTGTATATATGTACATATATTTTGCTCTTGAAAAGTTAACTGCCAAAATACATAAATCTCTATGTAAATGCCTAGTTCTCAGTATTCATGCATTATATATGCTGACTTCTATGTATAAGCACAGTTTTCATACTTGTGTATTTTATATCTTAATACTGGGATGATATACAAGTTTCTGTTACTATTTAAGTAACCTGGGTTGAGCCTGCAATTGGTCATTTGTGATCAATGCTCCACCCCAGTAAAGAAAAATAAATAAACTAAAATAAAATAAATACAGCTCATCAGATGTACCCTCACAACACATCATGGGCATGAAGTAGCTTTACAAAAACAAAAAAGTCACACCCACATGTCTATGTCCATTACAGCATTCAGGGTTACAAAAGAGAGTAATTAGTGTGCTGCTGGCATGTTTGGACTATTGCATAACTTCATGGCATGATAAAAACATTTTTTTTGCTTGCTTGTTTTCATTTGCTGCCCGTAGAGCTTCTTAACAGGCCTCTGAAATGAATTTAATCAATATATAACGGGTCATCCCGCAAATGCTCAGCACCTGCAAAACATCATGTTACCCATATCCAATAGCAACCAGAGCCACATGGCACTTGTTAGCATTTGTTGCATGTAGGTCAAGACCTGTCTTCACCACAGAAGTTCTTGACAGCTAGTCAAATATTGGAATCTATTTACAAGAAAAATAAAAAATGGAATAAACTGGCCTCTTGTGCCATAAAGCGTATAGGCTGAATTTTATATTTCTAGCTACAGATGTGGTAATAAAAGAAGAGAAAAGTAAGGGCAGTTGAATTCTGACTTGGGATTTCAATACAATTAAAGCCATTATTAAAGAGAACTAGGCCATCCTCACCGACAATCAGCAGCCTGTAAGGGTGTGTTAGGAGATCGCCCTACCTTTGTATATAAAAAGAGCAGAAGCACACATAGCTATGTAGAAAACAAAAATAAGGAGCACCAGGATGACATGAGCACCAAAATCTGTGGGCCACATAACTGCACATTCTGTGAATACTTGATGGGGTGCGACTCATGTGAGTGCCTGTATCTTAAAAAGATGGTGAAATCTTCAGCAGGTGGTAACTGTAATAATGAAAAAGTTGTATATAGGGCCATGTGCAATGACTGCCCTGCACTTCATGTGCATAAGACTATGAATAAACTGAAAAGGAAGATTTCAGGATATCTTTCTAACATCAGACATAAATCCCAGATGAATGCCTTACCCAAACACTTATTAGAACATCCCAGACATTCTAGTTTTAAATTTATCGTTCTGGACTAAGTGGAGAAGGATGAGCTTGAAGGGAACATCAGTGGTGTGTTGCAGAAAAAAAGAACTATGCTGGCAGTTGAAATTAAATGTATTCAGAAAACCACGACTTAACTTCTAGTGCTCTGTTAAGAGTGCGCTGAATTTACGTAAGCTGCCACACAATCTGTAAAGTTTTTTTTATGGACCCAGACCATCTGCAAGTGCTTAGCAAAGGTTTTACCTTCATTCCAGTGCAACGCGCAAATCTTACGAATGTCCTGTTCGACTTCAGACTTTTTCTCAGGAAACTCCACCTTAAATTCTTACTTGAGGACTCGTCTGATCAAGTGTTATACCCAAAAATAGAAACATTTACAACCCCAAACTTCACAACACATTGTTTATGTTCTTGAAAATGTGTAATCAGGACCCAAGAGTTCTACTGACCAATAAAAACCAACATAAATGGTTCAATTTGTCCATGCCTGAGATGGCCACACTCGAAGAACTTAGCAAAGATCAGTTTATCTGCATTATGAAAGCAGACAAAAGGTTAGGCATAGTGGTCATAGAACAAGCTAAATACACTGAGAAAATGGAAGTTTTACTGAGTGACGTCAAATTTTACAAATGTGTGACTTTAACAGAAGTGTACAATATGTTTTCTCAGACTGATGACCTGCTTAACTACTGCATGATAACGGTCTCACAGTTGATGAGTTTTTATTTCTATCCTCCCCCCAACACCTGCCTTGGGAAACCTTTTGGCATTCTGAAAATCCACAAGGACCCCAATGATCCCCTTTCAGACAGACGGTCTCCAGCAAGAAAACAAAAATAGAAAATATCTCCCAATTCAGAGACGGACTTCTCAACCCCATCGTCCAGTCTACACCCTATTATCTTAAGAAATCCTGGGTGTTTCTGGACTTCCTCCAACACAAGGTCACCCCAAGGATACACTCCTGGTCACCCTTGATGTTGACTCTTCATACACCAGTATCTCCCACACTGAAGCTTTGGCATTCACTTGAAAATTTCTTTTAGAACACTCCAGCCTAAGCAAAGTACAAATCAACACCATTTGCCAACTCACTGAAGTGGTCCTGACTAACAATGTCTTCCATTTCAATGGGCGGATCTATCACCAACAATGTGGTGTGCCCATGGGCTCTAAAATGGTCCCAGCCTATGCCAAACATAGTTCTTAGCACTTGGGAGACCACCGCCCTAGTCCACATCCCAGGGTTAAAGAAAACCCAGTTGTATCATTGCTATATCAATGATATATTCTTCATCTGGCAACAGGACAGAACTTGGCACATTTATCCAAGCCATTTCAAACAGCAGTAGATTTCTATTTTGATCTCTGGGATCAGCACCACTGCCCAGTTCTTAGATGTTGAAATCATGCTAGACAAAGAACAGCTCAGGTTCCACTCTAATATTCACAAAGAAGACATACAGGAACAATTTCCTGGAATTCATGAGCCAACACCCCTCGTTTATAAAGACAAATGCCACCCAAGGACAAGACATTCAGATTTCCCGGATCATCAGTGATGATCCACTTTCCAACGAGAAAGCACCTTTCTCACAGATATGTTTCTAGCTAGATGATACCCCAAATCTCAGGTGGATAATATCCTGCTAGAAGTTAGCACTGTTCGGCAGACCAGATTCACACCAATACTGTGTTCAGGGTTTACAGCCAAACCCAAATTTTCCTCCACTGAGAACTTTTTGCTCAGCTTCCCCCTTCCCATCAGCATGGACAAGGCCCTGATCAGAAATATCCTGAAGCAAAACTGGGAAATCGTTCACAGCAACAGGGAACTGTCTCTTGTCCTTGGCAATGCTCCCACCTTTAGCTGTAAGAAAACCAGAATTCTTAAGGTTACTTTCCAAAAACACGACGTACCTTTTTTTTTTTTAAACCCCCCTCCCCCATACCCTCGGTGCCCCAGGTATGTCTCCTTGCGGCTCCTGTGTAACCTACAAACACGTTCTCACATGCACCTCCTTCACTTTCAAGCACAGCAATGTGAAGATCGAGGTCGTTCAGCCCCTCAACTGTAACACCTCAAATGTAGTATATGCAGGCATTTGCGATCCCTGTGGTAGTTTCTACATCGGAAAGCCCTCCAGAAAATTATCAGATTGCATCAAGGAACATTGTGGTGCGATCCGGCACATTGATTTTAAAATGCCTTTGCCAAACATAGCAGCCACTGCAAAAAATTCAAAGGCTTCAAATATCTGGTACTAGAAAGGATCAAACCTTTTGTAGGAGATGTGGACACCTTTTTGGAAGGCCAAGAACTCCATTGGCAACTTTTATTTAAAGCAGATGTCTCTCCCGGCCTAAATTAAAATTTCAACTTGCTCTATCCCGTCCTACAAAAAAGAAATACTTATATTAAATGTCTATGGTTCCTGCATACAGCATTCTTCGTTCCTATACGAAATCTATTCGCTCATCGAAAAATTCAACAATCGTCTACTGATCCTTGGTGGGGACTGGAATATTACAATCAGACCGGAATTAGACAGAACCTGCAAATCCAATAAACAGCCCATAAATTCTACTAACATTATAAGAGATATGACGGAAGATTTCAACTTGGTTGATCCTTTTGAACTCTTTAGAAAAGACCCCAGCATTAGTAACTACGCATTCTTCTCAGCTTACCTGGTTCAGGATAAACTTCTTTTTAATATCAACAACTTTTGCCTCCTATGAAATAATATATAGCAGTGACCCCAGAACTATTTCTGACCATGCCAAAATTACCCTACACCTAAATATCTGTAAACATAACCACAAGAATCTCATCCCTACAAACTGGTCCCTTAATCCAAACCTCCTGAACAACAAGACTCTCCATAGAGAAATTCAAGAGTTCCTGTCACAGACAACTACCTCCCTTGAAATGTCTGATATACCTCTAGATGTTCAATGGGCGGCTGCCAAAGCTACCTTAAGAGGTACCCTTATCCAGAAATCCTCTCCAATTAAAAAAAAAATTAAATCCTGCACTATGGTGCTATAAACAGAACTAAAAAAACTAGAATCAGAACTCCAAACCAAATTCTCTCCTGACATTGAGAAACAAATATCCACCATCCAAAAACAACTTCATGAATTACACCTAATTACTCACTTATGGAATCTAGAGTTATCCATAAGTATGCTGAATGGGCGCAAACACCCTCGAAGGTCCTGGCTAGGATTATAAACATCAGACCCCCACCTACTACAATAAAACATATTATTCATAAAGGACGCTCCTACTTCACAGATAAGGAAATCATCCAGGTCTTTCAGGAAGTATACGAGGAAATTTATGGACCCCAAACACTTGAATCAGAAGGCCTACAGGACTCTTTCCTAAATGAATTACAATTTCCAACAGTAAGCAATACTCACATTAATTTACTTAAAGCACCTATAACTAGGAATTTAGTATCCTTGACCATAAACAAGCTGAAACCAGGCAAAGCTCCAGGACCAGATGGTTATGTGTCAGAATTCTACATGTCCTTTAAACAAAATCTTGCCTCCATACTACTTAAAGTTTATAATCACATTTTTCAGTTTGGTATATCTGATCTCTATCTCAACAACTCCAAGACCATTTTTATACCAAAATCAAATGACAATAATCTCAGCACAAATGACTACCATCCAATTGCCTTAATTAACATTGACATAAAGATTCTATCAACTATCTTAGCAAATAGACTAAAAAAAACGTTTTACCACATATTATATCCCATGACCAATTGGGTTTCATGAACAAGAGACATGTTTGGGATAACACTCTAACTACTGAAGCCATAACCTATTTAACAAAATTTGATAAATCGTCCAAATATGCACTATCTGTCGATGCTCAAAAAGCTTTTGATCGGGTAAACTTAAACTTCCTCTTTAAAACCTTGAAGCACTTCTCTTCCCTGATGAATTTATCAAAATGGTTACAACCCTCTACATTAAGGCTTCCACTACCCTCAATATAAACAAAAAAACTCCAAACCAATTCAGATTATAAATGGTACAAGACAGGGTTGTCCACTCTCACCCTACCTTTTTAATATCTATCTTGAAGTATTATTGCTAAAACTAAGTGAGAAAACTTTCCATCGTTCAATATACTTGTATAAATTGCAAGTGAAATATACCGCCATTGCAGATGATTTAAACATCTATTTAGAACTTCCCTCAACAGAACTTGGGAAAATTCTAAGTTCAATAGACACATTTTCACAAATCTCAAATTATGCCATTAATCCTAACAAATCAATAATCTTCCCGCTAAACCCCCTTGGTCACAAAGAATTCTTTATACCAGAAACAACTATCAAAGTTAATTATTCCCTAAAATATTTGGGTATAATCTTTGCCCACCCTCAACAAGAGCTAATTAATGGTAATTTGTACAAAACATGGGTTAAAGTCACTGAAGATCTCAAGATGGAAGAGTTTAAATCTATCCCTCCTCTCAAAAGTAGCTATTATAAAAATGAATATTCTCCCCAAACTTCTTTTTCACTTCTTTGCCCTTAACCAAAACATTCCAAACACTTTTTTCTCGAAATTAATGCTACACTGGGGAAATTTATTTGGCACCCTAAAAATGTTACAATCAGCTACATCAAACTTACACTTCCCAAAGACAGAGGAGGTCTGGCCTTACCGGATTTTTTAACGTACTACCATACAATTAACGCCAGTCGCACTGTACACATTGCTAACTTCCAACAATCAAACAAGGACTGGAGCCCCTCATGGATAAGAATTTACAATGCTCATATAAAGGCATCCAACCTTAATCCTAGTGCAATTATCTTCCTTAACACTAAAACTCTCAAAGAACATAAAATCCATCCTTTATTAATAAAAAAAAAATCAATGGGTTCCAAAACTGATAACATCCCTTGGACTGCAACATTCTCTAACGATGGCCCAATCAATTCATCTTAATCCAAATTTTAAATTGGGTAACAGCATGATAAATCTAGATAGTTACCCTCTCATTAGGAACTGCACATTCTGGGACTTTATACAGACAAAGACTTACCATTTAATGACATCATATCCTCTTTTGCAGTCAATAAAAAATACTATATAATCATTAAACAAATACTATATCTAATATCTTTGGCCACTGACATGATGTCAGTATCCCCCCCGGAACACCATCTTTACCAGACACTAATAACCCAACTACTATTAAGAACTAAAATGCTTTCCAATGTCTATAGACTAGTAACAAAAATAAAACACCAAGACAATATTTTACTCTCTAAGTACTGGAATGGAAAAAACAGGGAAATTACACTTAGTCACAAACTTGATGCAATTGATGCTACAATAAAATTACCCCCCTTCAAAAAACTAATCTATACTCAGCTCATGATAAATAATAATGCCCATTACACACTGTCATTCCTAAACAAAATGAACCCAAACACCACACCTATGTGCCCAACATGCCCTAATTCAGTGGCAGACATACTCCACATTTTCTGGTCCTGTAAAAACGTGTACAAACTTTGGTGCTCCCTAAGAGCACGACTGGAGATAATGGAATATATGAAATCAACCATATCCTGGGAAATGGCGTTACTAAATATTTATCCAGGTTCATTTAAATCTGAAACTAAACATATTATCGTGACACTATGTGCGCTTCTCAAAACTTATATTACTTTAAACTGGCTAGACAGATCCAAAGTGTCTTGGAATGACTTCCAGTCGATGGCTGTTAAATGTTTTGGCAAGTAAACTTAAGACAACAACCAAAAAGAAAATAAGTTATTTTCAGAAATATTGGAATAACCTACTAGATGCTCTTAATCAACACCATCCTTAGGTTGACCTCCATCCTCCCTTTTTCTCTTCCTTCAGGCCCCATCATATCCCCCTTATCTCTAATTCCCCTAGTTCTTTTGGACTATTAACTTTGTGACAAATACTGTTCCTCATTAATTTCTACCTCCAACATATCTCTTGAATGATCACAAACAATACAATCCCCTACGATATCTTTTCCTACTCTTGTGCAAGCACTAACATCTAGCTTCCTTATAATAACTCCCTTTCATTCAGTGACAGTCATGTGTATATACTGTATATAGTTAAATCAAATAGGTTTTAGGCATACTGATACACTTCCATAATCTTCAAAAATAAATACTTGTCAAAAAATTTTTGCTACCTTTCTGTCTGTTAATCTCCTAATCACTTGTTTAATGAAGGTTAATATTTAATTTTGTTGTATAGGACTGATTGCATGTGTGCCTAACCAGGCTGTATGAAACGTATTCACTTTTTTGTTTTAAACCTATTTGCATTGTGTGACTTGTAATTGATTCTGTATTTGTGTCCTTAAAAATGCTAATAAAAATCAGATTGCAAAAAAAAAATTTCAACTTAAAGTGCGTACTAAAGTGGTACCGTTAACTTCCACCACTGCCACTACTCACATCGGCCCCCAACTTATTTTTACTTATTTTTTATCCCTTTTTATTATACATACTTTCATATTTCCTACTTTTATTTCCCAATCTGGCAAAGTTCCACATGTTTCACTAGTACACTCATGCAAACTAATGTTCTAATCATTCTTAGCTACATGCAGGCACAAGCTGCCCATTGGTATTATTTTTTTATGCATCACCTTCCCATTGGTCCAGTTTCTCCACCATTCATATGGAAGCTCTCACACTTCCCATTGGGCATTCACCAGAATGTAAGCTCTTTTCATTGGACTACTGATTGAACACTGTGTTTTTGGAAGTTTGCATCTATTGGTCAACTTATTTCAAACTATAACCATATTCTCATTTATTTAAGAAATGTGGTTTTCCTATTTATTTGTTTTCTGAAGAAGTTCTTTTAATAAAGGACGAAAGCACTCAAAACTCAATCGGTTTGGCCTCCTCTATTTTTGAGTCTAGAAGTTTGTCTTTATTAGTTTTTTTCTGTCTTCGAGTTTTCGGTTTTGTTTCCCATACATATATACATGTTTAGTTACTTTAATTCAATTCTGCTTTAATTAGATTTACTGCATCACACCAGAGATTTAAATGGTAAATTCAGAACACACATTTTTTCATGCTGCTATTACCATGTAGTATTGGTATAATTCCACCATTTACCATACTGGTGGACTCGCATGCACATACCTGCACACTTTTATACATTACTAGTTTACTTCATCCACTGTTTTCTGTATTTTTTGTGTTTTTTCTGTTAGTTTTCATTGTATAAACATGTTTTGGGGGCTGTAAACACAAAAACTGTCATGACAGTTTTTTGATTTTTTTTTTTTTTTTTGCAAAGCACTGACTTTTTCCTGAGCTGGTAACTTAGTTTTTTATGTACACTAATACACATGGATGGATATTTACTAGATGTTATTAGACACATGTATTTTTATATTTATAGTGTTCTAGTTTGATTATGTTTATGGATAGGTAGCCATGTGTTTTTCTTGATTTTAGTTCTCATCACAGATCTGATGAAGGCTTAGCCAAAAGCGATTTTAGTTAAAAGTCTTTTTATGTATATGTTATGTTTTCCTTAATACCTGATCTTGGAATGTGGGGTGGAAATAGGTAGTGCTTTCATTAACTAGGACTTTGTTTGATCTAATCAGTGGTAGTATGTGGGGTGGGTACTTGCTGTTCTAAAATGCACTTTTTTTGCCCTATTTATATTGTTTGCCATGAATACCTATATTTTCTGTACATACTTCTAAGTATATAAAAGCTGATATGTTTAACATTGTTAAAATATTTCAGATTTTTTTTTGTTGCCAAGGATCACTTGTTTGTGACAAATAAAGACGTGTTGCTTTGGAACACTACCTAGGTTTCATGATTTTTGGAAATTACTATGACTGAGTTCATCAACAAAGTTTTAAGATCACTAATTTCTCTGTTTTTTTTTTAAATTCTAACAATGTAGCCTATCCAAAGAGGGCTGCAACAAGATTAAAAAGTCAATTCTAAAAGTTCCTAATAATGATCTACAGTTGTTGTGATTGCTTGCATACCAGCATTATCTTACATCAAGAAAATGTCTTCAGTGCGTACAACAAATGGAATGATTCTTAATCTTCTTCTTCTTCTTTCGGCTTTTCCCGGTTAGAGGTCGCCACAGCGGATCACCTGTTCTCTCATGATTGGTAGTGGAGTTTTACAGTGTCGAGTTGCCAGCCTGGCACCCAACCTTCCACAGAAGGTACACACACGCACACATTCACACCTAGGGCCAATTTAGAGTATCCAATCCACCTACAGCATGTCTTTGGGATGTGGGAGGAAACCCGAGCTCCCGGAGGAAACCCACGCGACCACAAGGAGGACATGCAGACTCCGCACAGAAGGCACCCCAGCCGAGGGTCGAACCAGAGAACCTCTTGCTGTGAGGCGGCAATGCTAACCACTGCACCACCGTGGCCACCTGGAATGATACTTAATCACTTTGTAATAATCAGTTCACAAGTTAGTAAATTAACAGATTTTCATTATTCTTTTATTTATTTTTCTCTATTTTAGACTTGGACCTTCACCGATCACAATCTCTCTCTCTCTTTCCCAGCCACCCAACTGACTCAATCATTGCCCCTTGGTGAGGGTCCTATGGCTCATTCATTTATTGTGGGGTAAGAAATAAGTGGACTGTGGAATATGGTTTTACTTTCTTGGCCCTATTCCCTACTGTATATGCCTGTCAATTTGCTCAGAGATGGACATGCAATGGCCTTCAGCAAAGGGATATTATTTACTTCCATGAATGATGTACCCCTGAGCAGTGCTTTGCCCAAAACAGCTCCATGGCCTGTGTTGGCAAAATCCAGACTACACTGCAGGTGATCTGAGTTTGCCTAGTGAGAGGCCACTGTCAGTCTAGTCATCTTGGGAAGAGTGTGGTGGCTTGGGCATGCTATCTGAATGACAGCAGGAGAACCAGGTGTTTCACCCATGGAGTATGGGCTCAGGAAGCGAGTGCTGATATAATGAACACGGAACTGAGAGCAGAAGTCTCCTCCAAGGGGATTATGTGTGGAACTCACAAAGCTGTCAAAGGGGCTGCTCTGTCTGGAGAAAAGGTAGGTTGCCCTACAAAATCAGCAAGCTGGCCTACTCCCTATAACAGGCTCAAACTGTCAAGGAACTGGTGGCCCAAAAGGGTTTCCCATAAAGGAACAAATGGGCCACAGGGCTGCCAGCTAGCTAGGTAATGACTGTATCCCAGCCCTGCAGAATGAACAGGATGACTGGGTGTGGGTAGCTGTGGCATCAAAATAATCCAAAAAACGAGCAAAACTAATATATAAGCTTAGGATCCACCAATAAGTGCCACACATCCGATTAATAGTAGCCGATTTATTATTAACATCAATAGAGGACGAACAGTAACAAAACAACCAGCGGAAAACAATGCTTATAATTCAATAGTTAAGCGCTTTCACCCATGACATCTGGGCTTCTTCAGAACTAAACTCCAAATGCTACAACCAGTTTATAAAACCTATTTGGCGCCAAAAAATCTTTCAAATTGTTAAAGAAATATTAGCGCTAAAATGTTTAGCACTTGCTACCTTATTTTAAATCGTGTAAATATTCACAGTATATATCACTACTAAAATTCTATAATATATTATAAATCTATTACATAATATATAAAAACTACAATAATCTGTTTTAATAAATATTCAATGTTATATGTTGTTAAAAACTACTAAAAAGGTACTGTAATGAATAACAATAACAAAATAAAAATATAAAAACACTCCAATCCCTCAAAAGTAGTTCTAGTTAATTATGTCACTATATAAAAAATTATGTATGATAAAAATTGTCTCATAAATATATCTAGTATAACATCTATATTTACAAATAATACCATATAATCTATACCTAGTTCTCAGACTGCTAAATTACAAAAAAAATAAGCTATTATTAAGAATTTATTATTAATAAATATTTTCTAATTTTTTTTTTATATAACAGCTGTACAAAATTAAAAAATGTAAAAAAATAAGGTGTGCAAAGACTTATATAGAAATCAATGGTTTGACAGAAATAAATTCATTAAGACCTGGGGGAGTGGTGGCATCTAAATATATTTGCCACCATACTTCTTTATAACTTAATAAACTTTTAAAATCTCCTCCCCTAGGATCCATGTCAATATGCTCTAATATGCTAAATTTAAAATAATGTTCATCACATTTAGATTCAATGTGTCTGTATAGAGCATTGCTTTTATCTTTTGTTCTCATGCTGTAGGTGTGGTCGTAGATTCTCTTCTTAAGACATCTCTCGGTCTTTCCTACATAAAAACTTGGACACTTGTTGCATTTCGCAAGGTATATCACCATTTTTGTATTACAATTACCATATTTGGCTCTAATAAAAGATTTGTGACCATTCTCTAACCTTATTTTAGTCTCTTCTGACATGTATTTACATTGGTTGCAACAACCACATTTCATACTTCTATTACTCAAATACTTAAAGTCCTTTATAGGTTTGTTATGTTCAACTAATACTTTTATATATTCTGTTCATCCTCCATTGATGTTAATAATAAATCGGCTACTATTAATCGGATGTGTGGCACTTATTGGTGGATCCTAAGCTTATATATTAGCTGTGGCATCAAGTGATGTCCTTGAGGGAAGGAAAAAAAAAAGACTGCCCTGCTCCCTTGAAACCAACACTCCCATGAGGCCTTTGGTCTGCACTGAGGATTCCAATATAGGACTATATGCTCTACAGGCATTTGCCCCATACACTCTCCCCAAAGACAGACATTAGTCGACTAAGTCTCATAACCTATAAATTAACAAAATGGCTGTAAGGGTCAGGCTGTAAACTGAAACACATTTCAAAAACATGAACATCAAAAACTGAAACTGAAGTGTTGAGCATTCTGTATTAGTCGGTGTAGCACTTCTGACTTTTTTTTTAAATGTCAGACTTCATCAGAACAAATTATAATTAAAAAGACTGACCTTGAATAAATAAGTAGTATCATATGGCAAATTACATCATTATACATCCCTTAACTAATAAGCAATACTCGTTGGTTAAACAGCTTTAGAACACAAGTAAATAAAATTCCAAGTTTATCTAAAGTACAATAGTTTCTAAACACTTCTAACACTGAGTTCATTCAACCCACGTCCCATGACAACTCTTCATTTAAGCATAGCTTCAGTTACCAACCCTAGCAATAATACAAAAACTGTCTAAAACTAAAAAATATAAATGTCTTGTATGAAGAACACTTTAAAATGTGTTTGTAAAGTGCACTATTCTTATACTTGGTTTTGACAGCATACAGGTTTTTCATAAATTCTTTGATTTAATCTTCTGTTGTTTTTCCCCACAGATGATTCTTCTTAACTACACAGCATATAAACCACAAGAGCATTGTAAAATGCCCCTTTAGTGTTAGTGTTATGCTTTGTTTAGATGTGGTAAGTTAATATTTTGACATTTACAAATAAAATGACACCATAACTAAACATCTCAAATTGTTTGTTAACAGCAAGGCTTGTAGACTCGCGCTGAAAAAGGTTCTAAAGGGATCTTCCTTTCTTGTAAGTAAAACAAGGAGAATTCCCATCAGATCTGGTTAGGGTTTTATTACTCATAATGTAATTCCACTTGTCAAAAATAGATGTCTTACTATTACCGGCATCTTTCCTGAATTTAATGTTACTGATGTACGCCCCCAATTAGATAAGCTGAAATCTCACAGTCCTTTCTCTCATTACTTGTTCAATAATGTTATTCAGAAAGTCTTGCTATCATCTCTCTATAAACATGTTTGTAAACACAATTTTGAAAATCTAAATCAACAGTCATTACCTGATGCAGTCTTATAAATGGGTTTTTAACTATATTATTTTCAACATGCTATTGCTGAAAATTAATAGTCCAGGTAATTATTAACAAAAGTTGGTTTCATATAGATATTAGAGGAAAACTTGCCAGAAACTATATCATAATCAACTTTTAAATACAGAAATACAACTGGATTCTCAAAAATGTACATAAAAAAAACCTTAAAAGAATAGACTTAATAAAAAACTCATTGTTGCCTCTCCAGAAAAAGAAAGTTATCCGAGCAGTGTTCATAGAACAAGACATTTCTGAAGTCTTCCAAATTGTAAAGGCCGGTTATTTCCCAACTGCCCAGAATGACATTTGCATGGACCATGGACACCTGAAACTTATTGATAAATATAATTTTAAAAAATTATTATTTTAAATATGTTCTTTCAGTAAACCCAATGTGTTGTTGTCCCGAACAGAAAATTGCACTGCTGGGTAGGTTACCTCAGCCAGCACAGTTAATTAAGCTAAATGTTTGCTTTCGTGTATTACTTTCATTTGGCAAGATCACGTTAGAGGAACTGCTGGTGTGTTTATCAGAGAGGTAGCAGTGGGGTGCGTGCATGTTTATGTGTATGGCTGCATGTGTGAGCGTATGCAGAGTGAGCATATGTGTGACTGTGTGTCTGGATATTCCCAGTAAGAGGGTTAGTTAGGGGACAGGTAGTGTGTGTGTGTGTGTGTGTGTGTGTGTGTGTGTGTGTGTGTGTGTGTGTGTGTGTGTGTGTGTGTGTGTGTGTGTGTCTGTGGGTGAATGGGTGAGTGTGTCCCTGACAGCAATCAGGTGAGGTAGGTGTGTGTGTGTGTGTGTGTGTGTGTGTGTGTGTGTGTGTGCATGCATGCACATGTGACTGTGTGTGTGTGTGTGTGTGTGTTGGGGATGCTGCCATACCTCTAATCTATGGTACACTAAAGAGCAAATCCTGCAATACTAGGGGAGGGGTGGAACAACAGACACCAGGGATATTCTTTAAATTTGTTCTAAACTCAGAACACTTTTGCAGCAAGAAAGACGTTTGAACAGGGAGGAGCACTAGATTCCAGGGACAGTCCAATAAAAGTACCCTAATGTCACAGCAGGGAAAAAGATTTGAGCCCTGTACCCTTGGCACATAAAGCAGCTTGTTAACACACCAGAGCTATAGTGCTCTGCAATGCCATCAGATACCATGGATAAGCATGAGTTCCATTAAAACTGGTGGGGGGGGGGCTTCAAACCCTGTAATTTTGGTACAGGAGTAACTCTTAAACAACCACAGCTTCAGCCTTCTACAGTAACTAAAGAGGGCTTTTGTACTTGTTCTGAGCTTTAAGAGGCATGAAACTAATATTACTCGGAGTCGCTTAAGTTAAAACAGCAACAAGTTTAGCATCACAATTCAGTTTCGCAACAAGAAGATGAATGAAACTCTAATGTATTCCATTACTGACTGACTGCAATCACCTGTGACTTATGAGTGGCAAGGGAAAAATAAGAGACTACATTAGGAACAAGAGAAGTATGTTGATGCGTGTATTTTAATGTGTGTGTGAATGTGATGCATGAGCCACAAGAGGTACTACTGCAGGAAAGTGCTGATTACACCACAATTCAGAGACATGTAAATTAGCTATTAATGAGATTTTTCCGCGTTGCAGATAACACAGGTTCATACAGAAGTATTAGGTTAGCTGCCCATCTGGGCCATTTTAAGCCTAGCCAGTTTCCATTTTTATGCTTTCCCATTTGATTATAGATTGGCCTTACCAATCCTACTGTCGATAATTTTATATATATAAAATCTCTAATGAGATCATACCATATTGGTATAATTTGAAGGAATCCAAGCATGGGATAAAGTATTAAGGAACTGCCTCTGTCCATAAGTAGTAGAGGGGGCAGTCCTAGGGAATATTTCCTGTTTCCTCAGATATACCTGCCCCTCCAAACCATTCTCTTGATGTTGCAGAAGAGGTTTAGATCCCTATATCAAGTATTTCCAATGGCATTTCACTTGCTGGTATGCAATAAATCCATCAGTAATGGGTCACAGAATGCCTTGCATACTAGATACAGGTCACTTCTTAGCAGTCTGTATGTTATGAGTATAGTAATAGGGCTTTGAGGTGGTCCATTTAGGACTTGCAGCAAGGTACCTCTGTGGGCATTCCAGTTGTTGCATTTATCTGGAGAGATACATGCCAAAGAAGAATACTCAACTCTTTTTCTGACCTTATTTCATCACCTTCTTACTCTCGGTTGACATTGTTTTTGCTTTTTTATATTCCTGTGATTGTTTCTGAAGTCTGCTGCTATCCAGTTAGCTCTGCCCACTCCATTCACCCTCAGTATGGTCGGGCTAATTCAGCTCCCTTACCTACCCCCAATTCCCACCCACCATCACATACGGTGAACTTATATGCTAAACTGACCAATCTCCTCCATATACAACTCATCATCCTGTCTAAACAGCCAATCATCTCTCACTTCCCACTTACAACCCCCCTCCTCTTTTCATTTATAACCTTCTGTCTACTCTTATCCATTCACAACCTAGCACCTCTCCTCTATAATACAACTACCTCCTACCTCTGTCAGCACTCTACCCCAGCTTATCTACTTCTAAATCTTCTAACCCCTTTTCCCAGTCCACCTTCCTCACTGACTTGCATAATAAAACTTTAACTCTCCTTAAGTCACTACACCTCTGCTCCATATTATATCCTATCTAGTCCATCTCTTCACGTTTTGACCCTAATAACCTACCTAGTCTATCTCTTCACATTTCTGACCCCTACCAACTCCTAGCAGCTTAGCCACTCTTCTCCCCCTATTCTCTCATCTCATACTCCCTGACCACGTACCTGTTCTCCACATAGAATGCTTCACATCTACACCTCTACTGCCCTTCTTCTACTCTCACACTTTGCCTCCTTGCACCAAACATTCTCCCACAAATCACACCTACCCTAACCCACATCTAGTCTACTGACTCCACACTTCCTTGATATTAACCCCTCTTTATTCAATCACACTAATCCATGCATACTCAAAACCAAACTTCTCCTTCACTCATCTCACCCCCTAAAAAGCAGACTCAAATAATTAACCCTATGATTTCACATCCCCACTCTAACACAAATATCCAATAAACTACTCCTATGAGGAGACATCCAGTTAAACCCAGGCCCCCTCAGTAGTACTCTCCTGTCACTATCCCCCCATCTCCCATATCTCCCTCCAAACTATGAACACTATATACCATGAACATACACTGCATTCTCGATAATGTTACTGAATTTCACTCTTGGATTGCTCCTGACATAGTAAGTCTAACTGAAGCATGGCTTAAACCCCACAACACTGACTATGAAATTACTCCCCCCGGTTACATCTTCCATGTCAACAGAAATCATAAAAAAGGAGAATTAGCTTGAGAAGTAGCTATACTCTGCACCAACAAACTTAACTTTTCCCCTGTCAACATCTCCCTCCCCAACTTTCAACCAAACATCCATAAAACAATTACAATTGCTGCAATTTACATTACATCAGGAAATAATATTTCCTTACTTGAATAAATACTCTCCTGGTTTACTCACTTCATAAATAACAAAACAATAATCCTAGGTGATGTTAACATTAACTGGCAAACCCACACCCCAGACTCCCCAAACTCTTCCATCAATCTTCACAGCTTTACTCAATGCATCACAACCCCAACTCATCAAAGTAAGCCTTCCAACTGTGGCACTACCCTAGACTGGATCCTTGTCTTTAGCCCAAACTTATAACCCCAAATCACTATCTGATTCTTTGAGTGAACATTCTCCCATCTGCATCCAAAGATATACCCTACAACACTACAAAGTACAAACACCATCGCTCCCTCTCTAACTTTAACCCAGAAATATTCAACAATATACTCTCCTCTATTAACTGGTCTTACCTGCATCACCTAACTCTTGAAGAATCCGTGCACAGATTCAACATCATATTCCTTGAAACTCTTAACTCCTTACCCTCCCCCTAGGAAAGTCTGAATAAAATCCAACTCTGCACCATGGCTATCCAAGGCCACTCCCACTCGCTCTCTAATGCTGGAAAGAGACAAGGCCTAGAAATACTGGCTAAAATTCAAAACCCAAATTCACCTGCAAAGCTACAAACATCTCTACAACGGCACTAAAAAGCAAACAATCAATGACAAGAAAAACTTCTACCAAAAACCCCTATTAAGCCACCACAAAAATCCCAAACAATTTTAGGCCACTGTTAATAAAATTCTCCACCCTGGTATCTTAGTTCACCTAATCCCTGTCCTGACAATACTCCCCTGTAAACTGCCAACATTCTTAAATCCTATTTACTGACTCTTTTTCTAAATTAATGCACATTAACACCACCACTAATCTCCCCCACCCCCTCCTCATCAACTCAATCTACATTCTCACACAAACCTATTCCCACTACCTACATAAAATCTCTTATAAGCAAACTAAAACCATTCTCTCCCTCAGTTAACTATCCACCCCCCCCCCCGTTTCCTAAAAATCATCCACTATCTCTTCAGCATTCCCTGTCTCTATCCTTAACCAATCTATCCAAAAATCTTCTGTCACTTCTATCTGGAAACAATTTTATACTATTCCTATCCACAAGAGAGAGTACTCCATTGACCTAAGTAACTTCCGCCTCATAGCTATTCAATCCCTCTTCTCAAAATTGCTTGAAAAGTGTATCCATAAGCAACTGCTGGACTACCTCCCTGCATGAAAATCTACTCACATCCACCCAGCAAGTCTTCCAACTCAACCATAGCACTATCACAGCTCTAACTTCCTTCACCCAAACAATCACACAAAAGTCACAGACAACAAACAACTCCTGTCTTTTCCTGGACTTCTCCAAAGCATTTGACACTGCCTCCCACCCCCTGCTCCTTTCCAAACTGGCTGACCTCAATATATCTAACTCTACCCTGCCTTGGTTTTCTAGCTACCGCTGCAACAGGCAGCAATCTGTCAAAATAGCTCTCTTCCTTTTCCCCCATCAACATGAGCGCACCCTAAGCATCCATCCTTGGACCACTACTTTTCAACATTTTCACTAACAGTCTCCATACCTCCTTCTCCCTGTCCACTCTCATACAATATGCTGATGAATCCGCTATCATCTCTATCTCTGACCTCCACTTAATTACTCAAAACACCTTTCCCTCTGTCAAAATTTGGCTTACCAATAATCAACTCATACTCAGTCCAAAAGAAAAAAAAAACTTCTCCTATTTCTGCCTAAATCTCTTTTCAATCATAAAACATCATTTACCATCTCAACAATTAACAACACAGTCATAAATGTTGAAACTCACACTAAGCTACTGGATGTAATCACAGATGACCAACTTAAATTTGATCTGCATGTATTAAACTGTATAAAGAAGACACATCAAAAACTTGGACTGCTTTACAAAAATAAAAAAAATACCTCACTAATGATTCAAGACTTTCCTTGCCCATGCCCATCTCCTTCCCTACCTCCTCTATGCCTCCCCAGTCTTAACCAACCTACAAATTCTCCCTTAAGGCCAAGCTTGAATTAACCTATAACAAAGTTGTAAGGTTTGCTGCTAACCAACCTTACAATTCTCACCACTGTTTTTCTTTATGAACTCTTCTCTGGCTAGAACTCCCCCATCTACTCTTATTCCCTCAACTGTCACCAATTCTCTCCATCCTTAACAAATCCTCCTTCTGCCCTGACATTTCTTCCCTTATATCCCTATACACCCCTCTACTCCCTGCTGAGCTCTGATCAGTTTCTCTTAGCAATCCACAAGCCTAAAAAAAGTAATAGGGCAACACTTATATAGCTATTCCGTTGCCCTAGCCTGCAACAAACTCTCACTGAACATTAGAAATCTACCCTATACTCATATCTTCAAAAAAGTATTAAAAGAAACACTACAAAACTCCTGGATTTGTTCATGCCAAAACCCATCTTATCATCTTTCAGCTACTCCTGTTTTTGTCTACTGACTACATTTTCCGACTCTGCTCATCTTAACTCCCCTGCCTAACTTTATGTTGCCCTGGTACAGACTAAAACTTCTCTACACCTTGGTTTCTCTTTCTCATATGCCTACCTTACAATCCCCTACTACTACCCTTGGCTTTATCTTCCCATCTTACTGAATCCACCACTTATCAAAGTACATTACCCTAACGACTTCTGCTATGTATTTACTCAAACTTCTAAGCTGCATCCTATGTATTTACAATCTCCTGTAAATTCTATATCCTCTGTTTGTAACCATTTTTTAACTTGTCTTTGAAATTGTTTCTGTATGGGGCTTTTCCCCATGGGCCTCTGCTGAAAATGGGCTCTCAGTCAGACATACCCGGTTAACAAATGTCAAAATAAATAAATAAATAAAATCATTTTCAGTGATTGACCTAATGAAGGCTGAGAAAAGGGGGACCGGACATCTTAAATCTGGACACAATTCCTTTGTTTATAAGCTGTGCAATATAAAAGGACTTTCTTATGACAACAGACAAGTGTTGGTCAAAACTTAGGTCACTGTCCACAAGTTCCCAAATCATGAACACTGAGTCAGCTATTACAGGTATATTGTCAATGTGATAGTTACCTATGGTAAATGATTTTCCAAAGGATACAGTAATGCATTTTTTGGCATATAGTTTCAGTCCATGATTTTGGCACCAGTCATTTATTTGGGACACACCTTTTTGCAGGATTACAAGTCATTTGGGGATTCAATGACTGCTCCTAGCTTGCAGTCCTCTCCAAACTTATTCAGCCAGAGACCTTTGGTACTGACTTTTCGTTTAGAAACCATACCTCTGAATCACACTTCAATAATCATGGAAACTGCCTCTTTTGGCATTGGCTTTTTAACACCTGCAGTGGAATTCTTACTGGATGCTACAGGTATGTTCACCACAACATTTTTAATTTATTGTCCACAAATATATTTAGTGGTTCAGTTTAAGTATGCACCAGAACTTTTGTGTAAAGCAGCTAACTTGAGCCATATAACTCCCTTCTTTCCTATGCTAGTTCCAGTAAGCACCTGAGCTGCTAAATGAACTTGTCACCTGCATTGCATTCCAAACCATATCCCTCTATGCCATCATAGTTGGCAAAAAGCCCAGATATTCTTAAGTCTTATTTTTAGTTTCACTGCAGGCAGCAAAGCAAATGAACCTCTGCTTCCCAGTATGGATAACTGCTTATCAACCACAAATCCACCTTTTTTTCAGCTAAAGTGGCTTTTTTATTAACCATTTAACATTCAAATATATCACAGCAAGAGGTTCTCCCATTCAATTCTTGGCTGGAGCACCTTCTGTGTGGAGTCTGCATGTCCTCCCTGCGGTGAGGTGACATTTAAATCATGCAGGTAGGTGCGTACGTGAATGGGTGTGCCTTCTTTGAAGGTTGGGCATTGAGCTGGCAACTCAACACAGTAAAAATCCACTGCCATTCATTAGTGGACCGGAATTCCGCTGTGGTGACCCCTATCCGGGAAAAGCCGAAAGACACAAATTTAACATTCAAATATATAATATTTTTTAACAAGGAATAAAAGTTTAGATATTCTCACCAAATGTTTACTTCTAAAAATATCCTTCAGACCAAAAAGCTTTTTAAACCTCAGCTTCTTCTAAAGAATATATTAAGGAATGTATGCCTCCTATTTTGGAAGGAAATAAATAAGACAGTTTAAACATTAGCAGCTTATAACAGTATAGAGGAAACACGCACAGCAAACAGAAAGCATTTGAGGAATCTCTTTGAGTAATACAATTTAACACCTCTGCAAAATTAGTAGAATCTTTATAGCAGGAATTATTAAAATTACCAGTTACCAGCACCGGGTTCCTATTATATCATCGAAGACGCAATCCTTCGAATGCGTGTTCATAGAAATTGAAAGCACGAAACAGCAAAATAGCGAAATGGCATATAAGAGATTTCTTCCTCTGGGAAAGAAATCACTTGGCCGCCTCTGTTACTTTGCCATTTTCATCACTGTAGTGCGATCTCAGAGTTGGTATATTTAAGGAGGGGGATGTGAGGGAGAAGCCCCCCCCCCCATTTTATGTAATGTTTTGAAGTTTTTATTTATTTATTTATTTTTGTGGAACAGATTTTTTTTTTCCCCCTGGGAAATAAATCACTATTCCGAGTGTTCGGGATTGTAAGCTGTCGCTTACATGGGGTCGATAAATCAGCATTCGCTTTTTTAAGTGTTTGCTGATATAATATAGACCCCCAGCAGAGGACTTCACAAGGAAGAACAAGACCTCAGCAATTCTCAGAGTAAAGGAAGGTTAAGAGAATATACAAACTGCCTTCATGTATCTAGAAAAATCTTGATATATGAAACATTAAATATGGAATATTAACTGAAAAAAAGGTATACAGTCTGGGTTTCTATTTGAGAAAAAAATTCTTTGTCAATGTTTCTTAATATCAGACTTGTGATTCAGGAGGAAACAGACTGCAGCTTAAAAAAACATTAGGTACACCTGACAAAAATACATTTAAAGATTCTAGGATTCATGGAGAAGATGACTAAACTAGCATAGCCAAGAAAAAAGGGGATATCAGGCCATTACTGAAAATACAAGAACAGTCTAAAATGATAAATATTACACCCCCCCCCCCCCTTAAACAGACTTCTTATCACTACTAAAAATGCATAGGGAGATAAATCTAAAATAATATTCATGACATTCTGATGCTTCAAGAATTGCTTTTACCTCAGGACAAAAAGATAGTTTTTGAAGCCCTTACGTAGGATAAGCTGTTTAATACTAGACTGATTTAGAACAAATGAGGCACTGTCATAGATTTGGTCATAATGGCCACTCTGGCATTTATTACAATGACTTGTTAGATGAAAACTGTACCCTTCATCCTGCACTATTACTCTAGGTCTCTAGATTATTTACTACTTGGGTCAATGCAATGTTAGCAGTGGTGTGGCCATTTGTTTCACCTCAGCACATGATTTGAAGCAGGTACATATGAGTTGAGTAAACTCCTCTGACAATGTACTTGAGGTAGCGGGTGAATAGCAGACAGCTTCTTGTGTACCAGATACTCTCTTACCCAACAGCTTTTCTGCAGGACTTCATGAATATTGTAGTCTATTCAGTGCATAAATCCCCTGAATGGTTCATCCTAGGTGATTCCAATGACCGAGCTGATGGCCTGTGAACTAGCCATGGAACGTTTAGGCTGTTATCACTACTACAAATCTGTCTGGAATCTCACTGGATGTGCGGTTTAGTTTGAGAATCATGGCCTGGAAGAGAAAGTAGTCTCTTGGACAGACCAGTACCTGATTCATTTCAGACAATGGCATCAAACGGATTTTTTATCCTACGATGCAGTTGAGCAAATGTAGGGACTTGTGAAAGATCAATGTTGGCATTGTAATTCAAAGACTAGGCCAATTCCTGAGTGGAGGCAATACTGAGGTTCCTTATTTATACTGCTGCATCCCCTAACTACCAAAGTCCATGTCTGTGTACATCCAAGGTATAAAGACAAACAGCTGGAGGGAGACCACAGAAGGCACACGTAGATCAAGTGTAAACACAGAATTTATTGTTAAGCGCTTTTCGTTTGTACTCAAAACAAACTTCATCAGACAAGTTAAAACACAAAATCATGACCTTATATAAAGACAAAGTAATTAAATAATTACCTCCTCATTTAAACATAATGAATTAAATGCAATCAATAAAGCAATCAAAAGTACATATTTTTATATAAACTTTTAAGGAAACCTTTTAAAAAGCCTTATCAAAGAGCTTATTCTAAAAAATGTAATTACAGAATGGATAGACACCTAAACAATAACACTCATACACAATATTCAAAACTTGTAAGACTGTGTGAAATAAAAGAGTATATGACCCAATGTACTAAATAACCAGAATGTACTGCCGAAACATATAACACATGTACTCATTAGTAATTTATAATACTAAATAGAAAATATTATATAAAAACTACTACAAAAATATAACAAATATTAATAAAAATATATATACTAAATCAATATAATATGAATATATAAGAGCAACCTAGTAGAATATATAAAAAGTAAAAAATAAAAATAATAATAACATACCCTAATCATCTTAATAAACTTTTTATTTTCAAAATACAACTAATAGAACAACTTTCATTCAAACCTGGGAAATTATAAGCATTTAACCTTATCTGCCATAAAAGCTCTAGTTCATCAAGTCTAAGTGAATCACAACCTCCCCGAAAGTTGTGATGAACTTGATCTATTATAATAAATTTAAAACTATGGTTAGGAAACTGAACTATGTGTTTTGCCAACGCATTTTCAACTTTCTGTTTTTTAATAGCATACAAATGCTCGTACATACAGTCACAAAGTCTTCTTTCAGTTTTCCCTACATAATGAGCCAAACAGGACTGGCATTGAGCTAGATAAACAACCATTTTAGAATTGCAATTAACTCTCAACTTCAAGTAATATTGAAAGTTATTAATACAGAATCTATTAGATTCAGTAACATACGAACAATACTTACAAGCCTGACATTTGAACATGCCAGCTATTCTAACTGGAGGTTTTACTTGTTGTTCAAAAAAGGCTCAATGTTGGCATTGTAATTCAAAGACTAGGCCAATTCCTGAGTGGAGGCAATACTGAGGTTCCTTATTTATACTGCTGCATCCCCTAACTACCAAAGTCCATGTCTGTGTACATCCAAGGTATACACTGTGTTGGAAACCATAGTTTGGGCATGAACTTCATGCAAAGTAGAGACCTGGATACAGCCGGAGTATCACTGGTGAAAGATGAGACTGTTAAAGAGAAGCTTAGTCTGGATGCTCACTATTCGACATGCAGGCAGAAATCTCATGTAAGAAGCTACATTATTTGTACGTTGACTCAAACAGTACGGAAGTGCTCTTTCAAACCTTGCTGCCTGTAGAGCCTTTACATTCTCCCAGTATGAGGAAATGCATTCTTTTCACTGACATGGTTGCCAAGATCATCACTGAAAAGAGTCCAGTCTTGAGTTACTAGAGTTTTCCTGGGTTGTGTTTAGTAATGACAACTATGACAGAGACCTGAATGTTTTCCTCTTTGTGCTGTACATATTATGAGAAGAATCCCAGTCCAACTAATCTTAAGTATTCTCTAGATTATTTTGGACAAGTTATTCTCCATAATGTTCAAGTAAGGAATGGCATCTGGTGCAGCAAAGTGTGACAGGCATGTGGAGAGGGATAGAGCTGGTACAATTACAGTTGCAAACGGTACAAGTGGGAGAGGTACTGAATGGCATGGGTCAGGAAGTGAAGCAAGAGATTGTACCAAGTGTGGGGACAGACAGGATTAAGAACCTTGGCAAGGGAGACAGAGAGGGAACAGGATGTAGTGAACCTGGATGTGGGTTCAGACTTAGTAGGACAAGGGACAAAATGACTAAGGTGGTCATCACAGGAGAAGGTTGAATATACTGGGTGCAAGTAGGCAGCAATGACCTGCCAGAGGCAGCTGAGGTGGCAGCAGGCAGGGCCAGGAAGGTGGCAAACACATGTAAGTGTGGGATGGAGGAAGCATTTTGCATTTTCAGAAACATTATCTCTGTTAGTAGCAAGTGCCTTAAGGAAAGGATAATGGAGCATAATCACTAGGTGTGGCAGGTTAAAAGGGAGTTCATTGTGCTGTAAAAGACTCACCCTGGGTCTAGGCCCCTATGTATCTGATAGAGGTAGACAATAATGCCAAAACTAACATACCCCCCACGTAATGTCTTGAAAAATTCCTAACATACCCCCTCATAATAAAAGCCCATGATACATACGGACAAAATTGGGTTGCACTGCTAGGCTTATAAAGGCCCTGGTGGTCCTTAGCCTAGTATATACCTATGAACCTAAGAGAAGAGGCCACCAGAGAGATGAACTTTGTGCAGGAGGTACAGTGATGCTCAAATTTGGGCTGACAAAGTACAGCTTCACAATCATTTTTCTGAACCAAGATTGAGGGGAAGGGGTATCAAGAAACCAGAAAAAAAGGATAGGTACTCGGGTAATAGGAAGGGGAACAACAGACACAAAACACAACAGAGTGACATACAATGATAACCTAGAGCATGAGCTAGTATGCAAGAAGCCCAGGAAGGAAGCAAGATGGAAAAGCTGTGAGTAGAAAGGCAGAAGGGAAGAGTGGACATGCCTGTATCACAAAAACATGGGCATAGAGCAAGATGATGTGGAACACAGATGCCAGCTTACAGGATGTTTAGGAAAGACAGAAGTAGGAAGGATAAAGGCAGACTGGTGGTCTAAATAAGCTAGGGCAACAAATGTTAGGTCAAACAAGAGGAACACTAAACAAAGAAGGCAGTAAGAAAATTGAAAGGGTCAGACCCCAAGGTAAGCCCCTAGCAGTTAAGTAGGGTGGAGTGCTGACTTATAAAATGGCAGACTTTATTAATGCCATTCACATCAGAGGATGAAGATAAGAAAATTAGAACTGAAAAATGATATGGTAAAATGCTGAGAATGTCTAGAGCTGTAAGGTATATAAATCTGCCAGGAGCAGACTTGAAGATTCTAAACTCTGTGATGGTCTTGGACAATGACAGGCTCAGCTGGTGTGGGACTGCACCAGAAATGACAGAATTTTAGATATGGTTGAATCAGTGCATGGGGTTCAGAGATGTTGATATGTGGAAAAGGGTTGAAAAAGATGAGTTAAAGGAATGGAGGCATACTGACAAGATGAATAAGGTATAGGAATAGATCAGGGATGGAGTACTAAGAGCTCTGGATAAGAATATGAAGCCGGCACAAAAAAAAAAAAAAAAAAAAAGGGAACACAAAAAAGACCAGTGTGGCTACTGTAAGGCTAGTGATAAAAAAAAAAAACTTAGCAAGTGTACAAGAGAAATAAGAAAACGGGTGTGGAAATGAAGAAGGTACAGTGCAAGGAGGCAAGCAGAACATAAACAAAGGATGGGAAGGCAGCAATGACAATCTGAAAGGGAGTTAGCAGAAGAGGTCATTAAGAGGAAAAACATTTTTTTAAGGTCTATAACAGAAAAAAGGAATGGAAGGACTGATCTTCCCAAGATAGAAAGAATGTAAATGGAATAATGGAAGACAGGGAAAAAGTGGAGGCACTGAACACTTCGCTTTAGTCTTCAGAAGAGGGGTAGAATTAGCTAGAGTTTGGAGATCAGCTAGAACACAGTGGGGAGACCACCAGACTGACAAGACAGACTGGCAGAGAATGAGAAGGTGGAAGGGGAACTGATAAGGCACAGAGGCTGTGATGCTGCCTCCCAGAGTCTTCAGGAATATGGACAGTGAAGTACTGATGGACATTTTCAACTGGAGTGCTTGTCTGACTTGCTGTTCTCTGACTGACTATTGCTGATCTCTATTTGCATTTGACTTTAAATTAAAGTTTTTCATTTAAAGTTTGGGTACTTTTATTTTTCACCCTTTTCTTACATTGCCAAATAAAAATCCAACCTGGAACACAGAAACATGGCAGGCAAAAAATTTAAAAACAAAAACGTTTAATAAAACACATACAAGGTAGGTTAGTGCTTTCACAGCTGAAGGTGCTTCTTCAGACCATAATTTTAAAACAGACACCAAAAACTTATATAATACAGACAACTAAACATCCACCAATAAGGTAATTCAAATTATCAAATAATAAGCAGCAATTACTGTGGGAGGCCTCTAGAATTCAGGAGAAGTTTTAAAGGAACCTTCCCATTTAAGCCAGGTGGCTTAGCTTGTAAAATAACTATCCAACATAGTTCCCTCATCTCAGTAAAATTCCTTAGGTGACCCCTATGCTGACTCCCCTAAATCACCTCTATAACCTTAAAATTAAAACTATGTGTGGGGCCAACCTCTATAGTGTGTTTAGCAAGGGTACTTCTAACATCTCCTATAAAGATGCTTTTTTATTCTTTCAAACAATGAGCAATTAGTTTTATCTACATAAAAGCTGCTACATGCAGCACAGGGAGAAAGACAGTCTATATTAGATGTACGTCAGTCTGCCGATAACTTAAACTTATGGACAAAAACAGTATATATTGCATTTGATTTGTTTTAAGTTTTTTTTTTTTTGGGGTGAGTTTTAAGAGGTCTTGGCTAGGATCAGTTAGAAAATAATTCCTATTCAGTGGATAGCATCCAGTGAATTAGTGGGAGATTAGAAAGCATTCCTCATTTAACTAGAAATATTTGGAGGCATCTTCATTTAGCTGGAGTGCTTGTTTGACTTGCTGTTCTCTGCCTGACTATTGTTGGTCTCAGTCTCCATTTGATTTTTCTCATCCACCCACCCAACTGCCATTGTAGTCAAACTTGGTGGCTATGGAGTTGCCTGCTCCTACTATAAATCTGATTTTGGATACTATTCCCCTTACCATCTCATCAGCTCATTCTACTAACTACTGAGAGATCATTTGGGAAGGCCCACCCCCTTAGTCTCTCAAACTTGAATTATCTTCTGTTTCCTCCCTTCCCACTTACTTAAAAAATGCAATTTACTGTAGCTGTGCTTCTTCCTACTTTATTTTGCTTTTTCCTGCTTGTTCTTAAAGTGTTCAGTTGCATTTATTCTGTTGCATTCAATACTGCTTGTTAGTAGCCTGAATAAATTTTAACTGTTATTCTAAGCCTCTTAGTTTTGATTTAAGCACTTGGGCTTACATAAGGAAGGTTTGTGGTCTACACTCTTGTGGCAGGAGAGGGTAGCTTCCACCCATCTGAGCTGGGAATTCCTGGTGAAGGCCTATTGAGGCTGTTATTCTAAGTGTCTTTGTTCTAATTTAAGCACTTGGGCTCCAAACTAGTTATTTTACATTAGGAAGATTTGTAGTCAAAACTCTTGTGGCAGGAGAGGAGAGCCTATACCCTCTAAGCTGGGAATTGCTGGTTGAGGGCTAATTGTGCCTGTGATTCTGAAAGTGCCTTAGTTCTGGTTTAAGCACTTGTGCTCCAAACCAGTTATTTTACATTAAGAAGGTTTGTGGTCTACACTCTTGTGGGAGAAGAAGGTAGCCTCCTCACTTCTGAGCTGAGAATTTGAAGATGAAGGCTTATTGTGCAATAACTGTCTTTGTTCTGGTCTGTGGTCTACACTCTTGTGGCAGTACTGTCTAGACGGCTTTTTTTATCTACTAGATACTTAGTTTGCTCATAGCTGAACACTGTTCATCAAGTAGCCTGTTTTACTGACTTTATTGGCTTGTTCAATATTTAAGTTTTCCTCACTCCTCCCGAGTAGATCAGTAGCCATGGATATGCACTTCCTGACTCTGTCTGTGGCCAGTCTGATTGAGATGGGTATTTTAAGGCATAGTAGCAATTGCTTCATGTACACTGACAACCCACTTATTCTTAACAAAACAACTAGTATATGTGAAAGGTGTAGATACACTAACTCTGGAGGCAAAACTCATTCAAACAACCAAAACTAATCCTATTGAGGTTGTCAGTCACCCTTGCACCATGACTACTGCACAGGGTAAAGACCCTACACATAAATTACTTATGCTGAGACACTTGTAGGTAACTTTCCTAAAACACTAAAACTTCCCTGCACAGTACAATCCAAGAAAGGGTCCTCATCCATCACATAAACACACTGTTAAAACACCACCCAGAGGTACACATAGTAACACTGTATCCAGTGCCTTTACTGCTAAGCCCTTAAGGCAAATCAGTTCACAGCCAAATTCCCTGGTCATCTGTGATTCCACAGTGAGGTACACTGATATCCCCCTCACTAGCCTAACTAAGGAGAAAGTCAAGGTTAGCTGCCTTTCCGGGGCTAGGATCCATCAAGTCACACAGGCACTAAGGTCATTAAACCATAGGTTCCAGTATGGCTCTGTCATAGTCTATGTGGGTGTTGAGGAGCTGAGACATACCTCCACTGACTATATAAAGAGACACATGACTGAGCTTGCTGATTATATGTATCAGGCAGGTATTAGCATAGCACTGAGCAGCACACTACCTTCTCCAAGGATGACACCACATTACCAACAGAAAATGATTGCTTTTAACAACTAGATTAGCTTCTGGTGTCAGTCCAAGGGGGTACAATATTTGACGGCCTGGGAGGACATGGTTGAAAGACCACACTGCTTTGCCAGGGATGGTCTGCACTTGTCTCATCTAGATTTTCAGATATTGGTAAAGACCTTTTCAACCCCCATAGTGCTTTTTAAGGCAATGCCAAATTGATAAACCTACTGACCCAACTGGGCCTATGAAGAAAAATCTAAAGGTGGTACAGCTCAACCCTAGAAGTCTTAAAAGAAACAAACGAACTCCCCAAAAGCCTTCCTCTCCCTGGCAGCGTAGACATCTGTACATTAACGGAGACATGGTTTAAAGTCACTGACAGTACCCCAGCAATGCAAGGTTGTAATGCTTCTCACACCTTTAGACCAGCTACTGCATAGGGAACTAAAGTTGGAGGAGTGTCAGTCTATATGAAGACTAATCTCACATCCAGACTAGTTAAAAGTGTATAAACCACTGGATCTCATACATAAGCAACTCACTATAAGCAGGATGCCGTACAATTTCCTTGCAACATACAGGTCCCCCTCCATGCCCCAGGAAACCCACACTACTTGTCCCAATCTACTAGAATCCCTCACCATTCAATCCAATATGATATTCATGGGGGATTACAACTACTCTTCTATAGATTGGGAATCCTACACCACTTCTAATGCACAAGCCCTGTGATTCCTAAAAACTTTGTTAATACTAACTTTCTGGAACAGTTGATCCATCTTCCTATCAGGGGTACAAACATCCTTGACCATGTACTCATGAACATGTGGGGGGGATGTTCCTCATCCAATGTAATATTCTGTCTTGTCAGATCTGACCATAAGGCTGTATTAATTGAAATAAAAATGAAATTCAGGCATCCAGCAAACCCAAAAACATTTAGAAACTATTCAGAGGCTAACCTCTCTCTACTAAGCAAAACTTTGGCTAAATTCCAAGCACCCCCAAACTCAGTAAATACTACAGACTACACTGAACTATTTGCAAATTCTCTGTAAAGCCACATCGATAGCTGTATAGGCCAAGCTATGCTCTCTCTTACTAAAAATAAGACAAACTAAAAAGACAAGCCACCCTGGTGGAATCACACTATCAATCGGTTATACAACAAAAAGAAAAAAAATCTTGGCCAAGCATAGGAGGAACGAAGTCACACAAACTAAAATCCCCCAACCAATCTAAACAGGCAGCTAAGAGGGTTAATTAATACTTCAAATGCTAAATTTGAAGAAAAAATACCTTCTCAAAGAACATCCACAAAGCTTTCTACAGCTATGTCCATAACCTCAGAGGAAATAGACAACAATGCACAGAACATATTATAAATGGCATCACCCACACTGAACCGGAGACCATTGCCAACCTTTTGGCTGATAGGTTCAGCTCAAATTTCTCCCCTCACACCCCCTAATAAAATTCTGCCCCCTGATAGTCCAAAGGAAATGCCACATGAAACAATACCCCCATTACTAGAGAACAGGTCATTTATGTACTTACCAAGGCCAAAAACACTGCATAGATGCACTGTTTTTGGCCTTGGAAAGTACATTCCCGGATGTTTAATAGCATGAAACATGATCTCTCTGGTCCACTCGAATCAGTTTTCAACTACAGCCTTCAGTCAGGTTTTGTGCCCAAGGAATGGAAGATGGCTACAGTCACTCCCTTGCACAAAGGGGGTACAACTACTGATCCAGGTAACTAGAGGCCCATAAGTCTTACCAGCCTCATATGCAAGGCCATGGAAAGACTCATCATGGACATGATAAATGATGACATAGGTAACCTGCAAACACTGGACCCATCACAGTTTGGCTTTGTTAAAGGAAGGTCATGCCTATTAAATCTGGTGGACTTTTTTGAGAGGGTCACCAAAGCACTGGATGAAGGTAAGAATGTGCACGCAGCTTACCTCAACCTGGCCAAGACGTTTGGTATAATACCCCACTTCTGCATTACAGACAAACTCACTAATTTAGGTATAACCCATTTTACCACTCATTGGATAGCCAACTGGCTCACTGATAGGACCCAGGAGGTCAAAATAGGTGAGGCCAACTCCACCAACAGGCCAGTCACTAGAGGAGTCCCACAGGGCTTGGTACTGGGCCTGCTCTTTTTGGCATCTATTTCTCTGAAATGGAAGCAAATGCTAAAGGTTTACGGCTGACTAAGTTTGCAGATAATTGCAAGCTGGGAGTTATCATCAACTCCCCTGAAGAAACTAGCATTCTTCAAGAAGGTCTGTCTCTGACTAATTAATGGTACCAAAGCCATGGTCAAACTCATTGATAAGAAATGCATAACTGTACCCTTTGGGAAACCAACCATCTCAGTTAATTACCATATTGATAATACACCTCTAAGAGTCAACCCAGTGGTCAGGGATTTGGGTACACACCTTCGACCATCATGTGGTCTCATTGGTGAGGAAATCCTTTTACGTTGTGCAACCTATAAGTAAGAGCATGGAATTTAAGTCCAAAGAGGTCATTATCCCACTGTACTCCACTCTTATCAGACCAGTCATAGAGTACAATACTTCCTTTGGTTATGTACCTGACCAGGCATATGCAGCAACTAGAGTGACTTCAAAGGTTCCTTACAAAAAGGAGTACAAGACGTAAGAAACCTGTCTTATGCAGAGTGCCTTAAAGCCCTCTCCCTCTACTCAGTCTCCTTTAGCCTGCTGAGGGGGTGATCTAAGCCTGGCTTACAAGGTATCTGCAAACCCCACACTTATAAACTTCCTACATATTCATAAGACAAAGAATACCAGAAATACAAGGTCTAGTATCTGAATTTTGTCTGTGACAAATGAAACATGCTGGAGAGATATGTGTGTGTCCCAGAGATTGCCTCTCCTGTGGAACACGCTTCCCATCAATGTGTAGCTGAGTTTGTCTCTTACCCAATTTACACACAACCTAGACAAGTGGATGAGGAATAGGAAATTTACACCTGGCCTGGCACCCATGGTCCTTATGGACAGAGGTAGCTTATAAATGCCTGGCTCTCAATGTCTTATTTGGATACAGAACATCATTATTCTTTCAGGAAAACTTGGCTAGGCTTAGAAAAGCCTTTAGGTTGTTAGTCTATGAGCAGTCTATGACCATTGCAGAAGTTCCCAAGGATGGAAAAATGGCAAGTGCAGTACCCTTTCACAAAGTAGGAAACAAGAAGTAACGGAGGAAATAGAAGCCATTTAGCTTAACAGATGTGGCAGGAAATGTCATGGAGAAAAACCCTAAAGGAAAGTCCAAATACTTTCCCACACGACACTTATCTCCAATAACGCCAACTCCAGCATCTAACAATGGTCTGAGGCCAGAAGGACATGCAAGTCAAACATGACCTGCCAGTCATCTGACAGTGAAGTCCCAGTAGCCATGGTATAATTAATTTCAGCAAGGCCACTGACTTAATCCACAATAGACAGACGATAGAAAAACTAAAGGGGCTGGACAGGACTTTGACTGAGGTACTGTACTTCATCAGAGATGGAGGGCAGGACAAACAGGACTGTGGTGAATGGTAAATCATCAGAAATAAGGAAAGTGACCAAGTGCCAGGGCAGATTCTGGGTCCAGTACTTTTCAGTGATTGTTTCAGACAAATCTAATGGAAAAAAATGACAGAATTAACTCCTCTGCAGAAAGAAAAGTGCAGCAGTGGAAGACGGGGAAGACTAAGGAAGAACCTGGGAAAGCTCCCCAAGAAAGCTGAAAGACAGCAGTTAAGGTTTAATGGAGACAAGTGTAAATACCCTTTGGTCACAACATCCCTAGTGTGACATTATCAGCTGGGGGAATAGAACTGAATTCAAAACAGAAAAATAAAAAAAATATGGGTATTTGTCACACCTTATTTGGACAACTGGGAATTGAGAAACAGGGACACAGCAGCCAAATAAAAGGTGTTAGAGCGCATCCTCAGTGAGATAAGAATTTAGAAATAGTAGGCCTTGGTCTGCTTACATTTTGAGAAGTGTGTAATGCTTCTGGAGGACATTCAGTGAGAGATGTACAAGTGTACAAGGCTGTTGGAAAGAGAACAAAGGAAAGCCATCATGAGGGTGTGTGGGATAAAGGTGAATGGAAATGATCAGAAACTGCAGGACTTGCACATCTTCTCAACAGAGATAAGAAAACTAATTGAGACATGATCAAAAGGCACAAGATCATGTCAGGAAAATGTGAAGGCTTCACTCTAAAAAGGGAGGCCAGGTGAGAGAAGGAGGATATACAGATACCACAATGTAGGTACTAAATACTCACTGGGTCTGTCATAGAAGTTTTTTCATAGACAGGGAGGTGGACCACAGAATGGGTTACTGCAATACATGGTGGAGAGGAAATCTGGTTAAGGCTTTCATAACAGAATGGGAAGGGATGGAAGGAGGCAAGCTAACGCTAAATTCACTTAAAGGGTAGCCTAAAAAGCATAAATGTCTCCCTCTGACATCTAGTAAACCTAAGAGAATGCAGTAATATCTGACACAAACTTACTGCTTTTGACCTGAATAGTAGATTAGTCATACCATATAATATTCAAAAGACAAGGAATATACTTATATAGTTGTATCCAGGAGAAAAGATTCTGCTATGGCATAGTTTACCGTGACTTCACTCAATCTCCAGTTGTTTTGAGTGGTATTTGCTAAATTTCTTTTTTCCTCACAAACTGTTCACACACTTATAACTGTAAAGGCTTAACTGTACCTAGTTTAAGTGTTCTCCAAGGCTGAATCATACAGAAGAAAGAACAATCATTCTTTAAATGCCTTAAAAGTGATTGCTCTTTCTCCGAGTTGAAGCAGACTCAGGTGAGAAAATATAAGTAAGGGTATGCAGGGGTATAGGAACTTGCCCTCTAATGTTTTTTTTTATTGTTTATCAAGTTTCAACCAATTCCCAACTTTTTAGAGTGCATATGTGTATAGCCTGTATGTACTCAAGGTGACAGAATTCATACTGTAAATGTAAATAGTGTACATGAATAATGGTGCTTAGAGGCCATACATTTTAATGTAATTCAGAAGGCATGTTGAATACATAGGACATGCACTCTCTGAAGGAGCAATGTCTGAAATATTACGTGAAAAAAATACAAGGTTCAGATAGTTTGGGATACACAAGCAAAGGCCTTCTTCACAATCTACAAAAGCTCTGCATTCCAAGGTAAACGGAGGTTCAAGAACTGCGGCATGACTTGATGGTACATAGCATCATCCACAGGATGAGTTTTTGAGAAATGACTGGTATCTCCAGACAAATTGTTACAAACCTGCTTTTCATAGGACCACTGGAAGGTATTTCAATGGTGTGGACTTGATTTGCAAAGCAAAGGAAGCCATCATTGTGCAAACTCCTCCCTGAAGAGGTTCCATGACTTTTGCAGCTCTTGGAAGTACTTCTTGACCGTGCTCCTTCCTCTCACTAGGCAGTTCCCAGCAAGGTACATGAACTACTAAATGTATAGACAATAAAAACTACCAGAAAATGTCTTCCATCTCACCTTAATAACTGGGGCAAGACAACCAAGTATACCTTCATAGAGATGTAATGTCCCTGTTCTTTGAAGAAGTGGCCGGAGATCATTTAGATTTTGGAAGAGTACTTGACAGGTTTTAAAGGTCTGGACCCCTGTCATTTTCCCAAATCACAATGACGATATGAAAACAGATAAAAAAAAAAAGGGAGTAAAAATGAAAGGAAATGACATTTCCTCACCCTATACTCCTCTTGTTCATTCTGCTGCTACTCTGATGGAGGGGTGTATTGGGAATAATGCAACTGGAAAAGTATTGGTACAACAGTAGGATGACATATCTGTTCCTCAAAAGCTGCCAAAAAGAACAGTCAAAGAATATTTATAGATGGTGTGGCTGAAGTTGAAGAACCCCCCGAGAAATAAACAAGAGAAAAAAAAAAAACACTAGCGGTCACCAATTCTTCCAAACACAAGTCCCATACCCTAGATGGTCACACAGACACTGGATAGTCAATAGCATAGCATCAGTGACTGTTTAAAGGATTGTCCTGTGCTACAAGATGGAGATCATATGCATCACTACCTCCCCTTGCCCTGTTGCACCAAGTGGAAGAAGAAGACTTTTTTCTCTTAAGAAGCAAACTGATCAGTCTCCTGAGTGCTGCATTTCTAAAAGATCCATCCTAAACGGCCTCTAAATCAGCAGCTCCGGTAGTGTTCTAAAGTCATGACTCAGACTCCAGAAGCTTGTTCATTTCAACAGAAGTGTGAATTTCTGATAGATCCTTGTCTACTGCCCACTGTCAAATGTCTGCTACCTTTGTTTGTTTAGCTACCAAATAGCAGAATGCTTGTTGGACTTACGAAAAGTAGCCCCAGAGGTGGTTTTGTTGCCAAGGTCTTCAGTGACTGAAAGAGGCGACCATTGCCTTGCACAGACAGCGTTCAACAGATCCTACCTTTTCTGACCTAGTACACATTTGCAAGTTCAATGGTAGAGTTGACATCCACTCAAGTGATCTCAATCTCTTTTGCAATATAACTAGGATATACTGGAGGAATGGGTACATTTCAAACCAAAGACATCTTCTATGGAACCATCTTCCACTCCACACAAAGCCTCTTACTCTTTTCAAATGTGAATTGGACCAATGAATGAGAAACTGGAAATTCATCCCTGGTTTGGAAATTCATCCCTGGTTTAGCACATATGTCCCTTAAAGATGTGGGCAACAAGTAAATAACACATCCTTGTTCTGCCTGGCTCTAGGTTATTCATACGCGGAGGACCAAAAAACTACCACGGGAATGTAAAGCTATGCTTCTTAAGATCCTCAAAGATCCATAGCCTAGTAAGTATCTATAAACCTATGAAAGACATTTTCAGCTCCAAAGGGCTGAAGTGGAACTCCCTCTCAAGGGAGACTATAACCTCTGAACAATGTGGGTGCTTAGGTGGGCTCCACATCCTGATAGATAAGTATTCATAATCAGTACCAGCAACATATAAAGTTGCAAGAAAGACAGGCATGTCAGAATATGGTAAGGACTATCCACAACTTCAAGGGCCAGGTATAGGGGTCTGACATGAAGAGAAAAATCAATAAGTACACAATGGCTCTGGAGCTCCTGACATCTCACATTCCAGTGCAACACCTCCAATATTCCCTGGTTTGCAGATATCAGCACCATGAAGATCATGGATGCTGTCAAGCTCAGAAGACGCAAGAGAGTCCAGACCAGGATGCTGCCCTGCTTTCTCAACCAAGATGCCAATTATGACTTCCAGGGCCCTCTTTCAGGCCTGAAACAACCAGAAGTGAAGGTTTTAGCAGAAAAATACTTCCTGCAGAGATATAGGTTCATACGTTGGTACTATCCTATTGGACCTAGGGCCTATACAAGCCTAGCCATAAGAATTCCTTGGCTATTTCTTCCCACAATATTTACTTCCCTGGACCCCTGTCTAGCAGGGGAACTGACATGATCCCCGGAGTAAATTTCCTATCTCCCATCCAGTTGTCAAGGTTCCTTTTGAAGAGGGCCAAGGAGATGTTCTGCTTGACATGTATGGGCAGTCTATTCCAGAGTATGGGGAGTCTCTGGGTCAGGAACCTATCCCTCCAGCATGTTTTGTTCATTGTGATGACAAGGTTTAGGTCCCTGGAGCATGTGGCTCGGATGGATTGGGATTTCTTTAAGTGTAGCATGTCCAACAGCTCTGGGTTTGACATGGCCTTGTATGTTAAGCAGAAATTGCCTCTGAGTAGAAGATATGCAACAAGAGTACAGCTGGAGTTTTTTTAGTCGGTCAGCATACGACATCTGCTTTAGGCCTGTGATTCTTTTAGTGAGGTGTTTCTGCGGCCTTTCCAGTTGTTGCAGATGTCTTGTGAGGTACATACCAAAAGGGGCATTGTACTTTATGATGGGTCTAATCAGGGATGAATACAGTGGGACAATGACCTCCTTTTTTCTGGATGAAAAGCCCTTAGTGATGAGGCGTGCCACATAGAAGAATTTCCTGACTTTTGTGGCGTTGTGGTTATCGAAGGTGAGACCACTGTCCACCTGTGTTCCTAAGTCTCTTATCAGATTTTCAGTGTTTAGTATGCTGCCACCTATGTGGTAATTCATGGGTACATGTTTTTCCCCAAAGGGGATAACTACACACTTCTTGGCATAGAGCTTGAGCCCATGGCTCTGGCACCAAGCATCTGTTTCTGTAAGGCCCTTTTGTAGAATATCCACATCATTGGGGAGTCAATAATGGCTCCCAGTTTGCAGTCATCTGGGAACTTTGTTAGCCAGAGTCCCTCGGTGTTGGCCTGTACTTCACAGAACTAGATGCCAAACAAGAGCGGTCCCAGGACTGAACCCTGAGGTATTCCACCTGTCACTTGTCTGGAGCTGGATTTGGAGCGGCTACTTTTACAGTGTGGGTTCTGTCAGTAAGCCTGTTGGCAACCCATCGAGTGATGTAGGGATTTAAGCCCAGCTTAGTAAGTTTTATCTACGACTCCAGAGTGGGGGAAGGTGTCAAAGGCCTTGACGAGGTCCAGACTTACCTGTACTGGACTGCCTTACCCTCATCCACGACTTTGGAGACTGATTCAAGTCAGTCAGTCAGGTTCAGGAGACACGATCGGCCCTTCATGAACCCAAACTGGGTGGGGTCCAGTGTTTGAAGGTTGCCAATGTCTTTGTTTATAAGTTCCATGATAATACATTTCATGGCCTTGCAGATCAGGCTCATCAGACTGATGGGATGGTAGTTCCCAGGATCCAAGGTGGATCCCCCCTTGTGGAGTGGGATAACTGTAGCTGTGCGCCACTCAGTGGGTTCCTGAACTAGGCTAACATGACAGGTAGTGGAACATATGGAATTCCTTTTCTTGTAATGCTTTGGCCACCACAGTTAAAACCATGGTAAATAATATGGGTGCTGTAGTGAGTCAAAATGGCAACGCACACTACTTTAAATGATGCCAAACCAAATCAAACTGGGAGAACCTTCTCGGTGGAACCCACTTGCTAATGTCCTAAAAAGGCATCTATCTTTTGCACTGACATTATGCAAGTGCCCTATAGCAGCAGGGGTACGGAGCTTTGAAGAGTTACCATCTGGACCTGAGCATACAGTATATGTAACTAAACATATAGAAGTCTAGAATCCCAGAACCCATTTGTCTTTTCATGATGCAGGAAAAGGCAAGAGCAAAACCTTAAAACCTGTTCAGAAAAACAGAAAGCCTCTACAGTACCTTCCAACAGTGCAGTCTGGAACTGTCCTATGAGCTCCACTGAGATGGTCAGTTTTGAGATGAAAAAACATTAAATGAACAGTGCACATAAAATCAAAGGAATTTATTCACTTAAAATATCAGCAAGTAAAAGTTTGTGTCTTTTACTTTTTTTAATGTCTGAGACACTTGCCCATAAAGCATGCATTGATTGAGTTTTATTTGTCAGTTCCAAGATTTGGCTGTGGATGACCAACTCTACAACCCAACTGCCCCTAGTGAGGACTCTTCATGTCAGGACAAGCTGAGGTAATCACTACTCCCCATGACCATACTGCCCCATGCCACAGTCTGGGATACTGTAGCTGGTCTAGAAAAGTCATCCTCTTTGGAGATCTGGCCTGAACTGGTGGGTGACAAACTCGGTGATGTTTGGCACTCTTCCTAAGGTACTGGCAAGGTTTCATACTCCTTTGTATTTGGCTAGATCCAGAACAGGGAAAGGAACAAAGAGGTGGGGGAAGAACTGTACAGGTGGGAGACTGACAGACAAGGCTGAAGAACAACTCCCTTTTGAAGTGGGCATCCAAGATGTTGTTCCTTAGCACCTCACTAAGGGAAAATAAGTCTCAGTTAATAAATATTCTACATACCTACACTTAAACCTGCAAATCTAGCCACAATAACATCACAGTCAAAACTACAGCAGACTCTGAGAAAGCCCTCTTTTCAATATAAAGACAGGTGCAAACATTACACTGGGGTTAAGAGCAATCAGCTAGTGAATGAAGTGTTCTTGCCACCTCTATCTTGACTGTTAGATTCTTTGTTCTATGGCAGGGTAACAAAATGTCCTCTCATGAACCTGTAATGAGGCAAAGAAATCATATGAGTGTCAACTCAAGGATTGATCCACACAGCTGGGAGCTTGAAAAGGAGTCTGTTTTCTTGGGGCCACGTCAAGTGGTTCCAGGCTGTTAAGCTAGCAACCTTGACAGCTAAGTGCATGGATGGAATGCTCCAAGGCTACTTCACCCTCTTAGCCACATGCGTATTCAGATGTTTCCAAAGGGAAGGAACAGGAGTCTATGGCCAATCCATGTTAATCTTCACAACAGGCACAGGCCTGAAGTATGTTAGGGATCTTGCCTGTGCTTTGGTTCTTAGGTATTGGCTTTTGCTAATGGAGGGGTCAGTCAAATGTCTGGACATCTATGAAGTACAAGCTGCGTGCTGGGATCTTTGTGGGAAATGATTACAAGATCAATGGGGAATATTTCAGGTAAATGCAATGTGAACTGACGGGTATTTTTTTTACTTTGATTTGTATTTTTCTTTAATTGTGTACATTCCTGGTATCCAGTATAGTCAGGTAAAGGAAGGGATGTTTAGAAATACATATCAAAAATATATTTTAGGACTGGAATGCATTTTTACTACATTTTTACCATAGGTTTGTTTTTTTGCTTTGCTGTTGCATTCCATGGTTTCAGCAGGCTGTTCTTTCCTCTGTGGTTGGACATCTTTACACCCTTTATTTTTAAGTTCATTTTTTTCTGATTTTAAGTGTATTTTTCACTGATAGGGTCAGTTATTTTCTTTAAGGGGTAGAATTCCTTTTGAGTTTTGAAAATGTTGGATGTACCTCACCAAATATATCAAACCTCTGTTGTTCCTAACAAGAATGATGACTGGTTTACCTCAGCAAGATCCTGCCTGTGTGTCCTGCAGAGTTCTACAGCAGGGAGAGAAAGGGGAGATTTTGGGTGGATTAAGTACCTCTGTTTTGCTTTTTATTGCTCATTTTCACTAGCGACACAATTCAGAGCGTTTATTAACTTTGCAATTTAATTGAACTGTTTTTGAATTCTGATACTGTTTGCACTTTAACCGATCATTTTTAAGTGTTTTTCAACTGTTGAGGGCTATAAACTCAAGTGTGACAGCCATTTTTCTGCTTAAAAGTGTTTGTTTTACTACAACTGTTTTAATTTTTGAAAAAAAAAAAAAAAAAAAAAAAAATCGTCTCTCTCTACTTGCTTGCCTTTCTATACCTAGTAGAGTCCGGTTTCCAAATGTTGCTGAATTCTGGGCTGTTTTGTAGTTTCTGTGTTGCCCAGCCCTTACTAAGATAGAAGGAAGCTTCTCTTTTCATCAGTGAGAGTGGTGAGCTTTGAGCAGCCTGTCACAGGAGGAGTGGTTTCAGCTCAGAATCTGTAGTTTTATTAGCCATTTTGGGCTATTTCTATCCTTTTCATCTTTCTGTTTAAAAAGCAATGTTTGCGAGGTTTTGCGCATCACCGTTTAACTAGGGTTAAACTATTCCAGGTGCCAGAAAGTCTGCTCTTCTAATTTTCCCCTAGAACTAGCCAGTTTTCTAGTTTTAGCACTCAAAACTGTTTCCTTGTGCTCAGCACTTGTTCAAAACTTGTTGCAAGCACTAAATCTACAAATTACTGCAGCACTCAAGTTTCCTCACTTGTTAGGAGAAAAACAGTTTTTAGTACTTAAATTAGCACCTATCCAGGCATGTCTAAGGGTCAGCTCCCGGTATTTTCCCCTGTCCACCTGATGAATCTGGGCATCTTGGGGCAATGTAGCAATTGCCTCATGTACACTGACAACTCTCATCTCCTACCACCTAACACTATAACCTGTGAGAGATACACTTATATAGCCAAACTGGAAGCCAAGCTCTCTCCAGCCAAAACTGTACTAGACAGTCAAGAGGAGAAGGTAAACACCTGCACCATACCACACTCAACACATAGTCCATCAAAACCTACACCACCTAAACCCACACATAGTAACACAAAACACACACCTACATTTGCAGAGGCTCTCAATAAAAATCTGCACAAACAACAGAGACCTTCAAAGCTGAAACGCAAGAAACCACCACCCCCCAACACTACCCAAATGACACATGCCCACAAAATCAGTGTGCCACTCAACCTTAGCCCATAAGGCAGAACAATGTACCCAACACACTAGTCATAGGTGACTCTATAGTCAGGCACACTGATATCCCACTCACCGGGCTAAACAAGGAGAAAGTTACTGTCAGCTGCCTGTTGGGTGCCAGGATCCACCACATAATGCAAGCACTCAGGTCATTCCACAACAAGTATAAATATTACTCTGTCATTGTCCATGTTGGTGTGAATGCCCTGAGACATACCTCCCTGGACTACATGAAGAGAGACATGGAAGAGCTCTCGGATCATGTAGCCCAGGCAGGTAGGACCCTAGCCCTGAGTAGCATCCTGCCCTCGCCCAGAATGATACCACAATACAAAGACAAAATGATTGACTTCAACAATTGGCTAAGCTTCTGGTGTTATTCTAAGGGGATCCACTGTCTGTCTTCCTGGGAGAACATGATCGACAGACCACGATGCTTTGCCAGAGATGGCCTGCACCTGTCACCCCTGGGATTCTGGATACTGGCTAAGGCTCTTGCCACCTCTATAGTGCCTTTTTTATGCAAGGTTCAAATGACAAACTCACCACCATAGCAGGTATAAGCAAGCAAAATCTGAAGATATTGCTACTCAATGCTAGAAGTCTAAAACTCAAAATACACTCACTCGAGGCCCTCCTTAAAATGGAGAACATAGACATCTGGGCAGTGATGGAAACCTGGTTCAAGGCTCCAGAGAGCACGCTTGCATTACCAGGCTATAACTCATACCACACCTTTCGGCCACCTAACCTGGACCGAAACACTATAAGAGGAGGCATGTCCATATTCATTAAAGATATCCACACCTCCAGGCTAGTTGCTCAACATAATGCATCCGAAATTATCCAAGTGCAACTAACACTGGGCAAGACTACAATCCAGGTTGTAGCTGGTTACAGATCCCCCCAGGATACCCACTTCATGTTTCTTGATATACTGGGCAATATTAAGGTACAGCCCAATACCCTAATAATGGGCGATTTCAACTACCCCACCATCAACTGGGAAAACTACTCATGTACAAACTCATTTGCTCAACACTTTCTGGAATTCATAAATTCCAATGCCGTGGATCAGCTTGTCCATACCCCCACCAGTGGCAGCAATATCCTGAATCTGGTCATTACCAATATGGGCAACCGATGTTCCATGCCAGAGGTAAACTCTTCACTGGTCACATCCGACCACAAGCTAATCACCCTAGGCATCAATATCCCTCCCCCACCACCCATTAAGGAAACCACTGTAAAAAGATTTCTCCAAAGCCAACTTAAGGCTTCTTAAGATAGAAGTGGCAAGCTTCAAGACTCCCATACAGATGGAAAATAGAGGTATGACTGCTAAATCCTATACAAATGCACTGTATAGCACATACATGAGTGCATGGATCGTGCCATCCCCCAACAGAACCAAGATGCTATCCTCCAAAAAAAGGAAGCCAATCTGGGGGTCCCCTGCCATAAACAAACTCTACTACAGAAGGAAGAAGCTGTTGTGAAAAGAGTAAAATCCCCTGATTGCATGAACTCCCTGGCCAGCCTCAGTAAGAAACTGAGATCCCCTCATAAAATCCTCTAAAGCTAGTTACGAAAATAAAATCGCCACTGATTCTAAAGACAATCACAAGGCATTCTACAGCTATGTCAAGAACCTCAATGGCGAAACTCAAATCTTCTCTGAGCTACAGCACAATGGCACTAGATATACAGAACCAACTGATATTGCCAACATCCTGGCAGATAGGTTCAGTGCAAACTTCACCCCCCCCAAAGGGCCCATCACTGTACTGGAAGAATGCAAAGCCCCTGTAATCACGGCTGCACAAGTAAAGACCGTACTCTCCAAAGCCAAGAACACAACATCCATGGGACCTGACAACATCCCAGGCTGCATTCTGCACAAACTACAGAACGAACTGGCACCCCATCCTAAGTACCATGTTCAATCATAGCCTCACTTCAGGCTTTGTGCCTACTGAATGGCGCACAGCGGCAGTTATCCCACTCCACAAAGGGGGTGCCACCATGGACCTCGGGAACTACTGCCCCATTAGCCCAACGAGCCTGGTCTGCAAGGTCATGGAACGTATGATCTTGGATCTTATAAACAAGGACATAGGTAACCTACAAATTCTGGACCCCACTCAGTTTGGATTTGTAAAAGTAGGTCATGTCTCCTAAACCTTATTGACCTCTTTGAAGTAGTCACCAAAGCCGTGGACGAGGGTAAGGTGGTGCACACAGCCTATCTTGACCTCGCCAAGACTTTTGACACCATTCCCCACTCTGGAATTACAGATAAACTCACTAGACTGGGCATAAATCCCGATGTCACAAGATGGGTGGCCAACTGGCTCACTGACAGAACCCACACGGTGAAAGTAGCTGACTCAAAATCCAACTTCAGACCAGTGGAGTACCACAGGTCTCAGTTCTGGGTCCTAACGTCCAGGCTAATACAGCAGGTCTTTGGCTAAAGAAGTTTGCAGAAGACTGCAAACTAGGTGCCATAACAGAATCGCCTAATGATGTAGACATTCTACAAAGGGGCCTCACTGAGACTGATGTTTAGTGCCAAAGTCATGGCCTCAAGCTCAATGCCAAGAAGTGCATTGTCATCCCCTTTGGGAAAAACACTGTACCCATGAACTACCATATAGGCGGTAACCTACTAACACCGAAAGTGTGAAGAGAGACCTTGGGAAACAGGTGGACAGTTGTCTCTCCTTTGATAATCACATCACCACAGTAGTCAGGAAACCCTTCTACATAGCACACCTCATCACAAAGGGGTTCACCTCCAGAAAAAAGGAGGTCATTGTTCTTCTCCAGACCCGTTATACAGTACAACACCCCGTTTGGCATGTACCTTGCAAGACATCTACAATAACTTGAAAGGCCACAGAAATACCTCACTACGAGAATTACCGGTCTCAAACAGATGCCACACGCAGACCGTCTCAAAAAAACTCCATTGCTACTCTGTCGCTTATCGCCTACTCAGAGATAACCTCTGCCTAACATACAAAGCCATGTCAAACCCAGATCTGTTGGACATGCTACACTTAAAGAAACCCCAATCCCTCAGAGCCACATGCTCCAGGGACCTAAACCTTGCCACCACAATAAACAGAACATGGCTCCAGGGACCTAATCCATGCCACCACAATAAACAGAACATGTTGGAGGGATAGATTCCTGTCCCAGAGACTACCCATGCTCTGGAACAGACTACCCATTCATGTGAAGCAAAGCTCCTCATTAGCCCTCTAAGAAAAATCTTGACAATTGGATGGGAAATAGAAAATTCACCCCAGGAATCACTTCTGTGGCTCTGCTAGACAGGGGTTCAGGAAAATAACTTTCTTGGGTGGCGAAAGCCAGGTAACCTTATTCGCTAGGCTTATATAGGCCCCAGGGCCGATAGCCTAGTACCTACCTATGAACCTAAAACCCCTAAGCTACCAGAACAGGCAGGAAGCATTGTCCTTTTATTCAGTAAACTCTTGAGTGGGATATCTATATCTTGCCTTCCCATGACACACAGGACCCAGTGGTGCTGGATCTCTTACTTCCACAAATCAAATAGTCTCACAAATACTAGAACCAGGGATCTAAATTTTACTAAGCAAATTAAAATAAACTTGGCAGACAGACACTTCCCAACTTTTTTAAAAGATTCTCACTCAAATTAAGCAATGTGATACCTCAACTTCTTTTAAATGAGAACTGGATGATGTGGGTAGTCACAAATTCACCCCCTGGCTTGAGTAGCCTAGTCCTCCATGAAAAGGGAGGCGTGGGTTTAAGGGTGGGTACCAGCAAGGTCTAAATGGTCATAAAACACAGTTGCTTTATATTTCCAATGAAACTGTAATCCTAGAGAAAAATACTGTTTTGAGCAAGTGGAAAGGAGGGGATCGAGAAGTGGGTTCACTGCCACAGAGAGCTGTCAGTCAAACCTGATCTGGTTTATGACTGGGTTACATGCGAGTCTGACAGAACAGTACAGTACTAGTAAAAGTAGCCTACCTGCACTTCCGTAAGGACTTTGATTCTGTCCTCTCACAGATAGCTGACAGGAAATCTAGAAGGGATGGACGAAGAACCAAGACTGAGAAAGTGGACTGCTACATTGCTGAAAGAATAGGCACAGAAAGTTGTGATGAGATTATTAATGTCTGAAAAACACTGCTTAGTAGGGTACACAGGGTCTCTCCTGGGTCACGTACTCTTCAGAGTGTTTGCCTTATTCATATTCGAAGGAAGAGAGAGAAGGGTATCAAATTCTCCATGGATGACACAAATTCAGGTGCAGCACTGCAGGATGGGAGGATATTCTACAAAAGGATTTACAAAGTTTGACAAAGTAGGCACAAAGGTTACAGTTGAAGATCACTGCAGGAAAATATAAAGTAATGTATAACAACTCTAGTGTGAAGAAACAAATGTGGAAGTGGAAAAAAATGGCAACAAACCAGGAATATAACACTAGGGTGTTGATCACACCTGGACTGAATTAACAGGAGCAAAGTAAGAAGGGAATGGAAGCAACAAACCAAATCCAGGGACATATCTTCAAGAAACCAGAAGCAAAGTAATATTCCCATTCTGCAATGTCCTAGTCAAGCCATACTTTTTGTGCCGTGCACAGTTCTGAAAACCAGACAAGGCAAGGGACATCTGGATGCAGGAAGTAGCCCTCAGAATTTCAGCATAAAGGTGAACAAGGTGGAAAGAAAGGATATACTCAAACATATAAACAAACAACAGATGAGATGGCAGTCTTCACTGCAGAACAGAAGAGACAAAGCAGAAGTGATACAGGTGCACAAGATCAAGTCTGGGAGATGCAAGGGAACCATCATGATCGGGAAGGATGGTGGTGGGAGGGTTAAGATGGTGCACAGCAGCAGACCATTGGCACTACATTCTGCACCTCTCAAAGTACTTTTTCACAGAGAAGGTAGCAGACTCATGGAATAATCTAATACAATGGGTGTTACAGAGGGAATGCCTAGGTATTCAAGAAAACATGGGACAGGTAGAGAAAGGGTGAGGTGGAAGGTAGGGATGAAGAGGTGGTAGAATACTGAATGTACTTAAAGGGACGACTGCATAGGTTTACTATCTTTACCTGTAGGATTACAGATGCCATTTTTGTGAACTTCTAAGGGGATTACATAAGCATTTCATAATTTTTACATGTGATGTTTTTTCTGTAAAAAAATGATTCTAATATGCTTAGTCATATGTCTTCCTGTTATAATGCACAGATAAGTGTTATGCCAGCTGTGAAAGTCAAGAAATTGCTTTAACTCAGCATTTGTTGCACAGCTTATAATTTATGTTTCTTTGAGTCAGTGCAGTTTGCATGATCTTGAAATGTGGCAGCTGGTAGACATCCCTAAAATTAATGTCAGCTCATGAAGTACAGGGCACATAGATGAAAGTATGCATAAAATGATGCGCATGCCATGCAAGCAATGCTTTAAATATAAGTATGAATATACCAATGTACTATCACACAAGTGTTGTTCAGCATTAGTGTTTTCACTTCATATTTTCAGCTGCTACGCTATTACTGAAATTTGGACTGTATATGCCGGTATAAAACACCTTAGTTGCAGTGCACTCCATATTTATTCTGGCCATTAGTTTTACACAGCCTTTCGTGCAGGAGTTAAACAGGCCCTAGTTGGAAACCAAGTACAGTACCAGACAGTAATAAAATCTCTCAGAAACACTAGACTAACTATCTTTCTCTGTATAAGAAATCGTATTTATGTTTGTTGAAGTGAGTTCAGAATAAAAATAAATGGGAATTCCTTTAAGATACTTATGTTGAAAAAAAAAAACACTCAAAAAAGCCATTTTATTGCCAAGGACTTAACTGCTTCTACACTCTAATTACTTGGCACCAATTGCCTTTTTGGAGTACAGTACTCAATATAGGCTTCACTCTCTATGTAGTGAGAGAAATGCTGCCTTGGCTTGTGAAACAAAAATAATTTTTTGCTTCTAAGGACTTAATACACATACATTCTGGGCGTTAACTTCACCCAGCCTTGTGAGTAATTTTTACATATCCCCGAGCCAGAAACCAGGTATGGTGTCATACTGTGAAAACAAAAGCATTGTAAATGCTGGATATGTTGGTTGTATGTACAGTAGTGGCCTTGTGTCATTTCCCATGAGGCAGTTTACAAAAAAACATTAGAGACTTCTAACTAGATACTTGGCTAAAAGGCACACGTTCTTTCCTAGTAGTACCCCTTCATAGACAGTACACCACCTTTAACACTGAAGTCATCACACAAGTATATTGCTGTTTAGCAGATTCAGCCTCCCAACAAACACATCAGTAATCATTCAGAAGTGATCATATAACTGCCCTTTGCTTTCATACATCACCTGCCCCCAAAAAATGTTATGCACATTCTGTGCATTTCTAATGTTTTACTAAACACACACACACACACACACACACACAGACACACACACAAACGTCTGAATAAAGTATTTGAATTTGCTGGTGTTAGACACATACAGTGCCCTCCAACAAACAATATCATTTTTATTTGGCAGTAATCATCCAACAACTCTGTGTTTTCATATGCAGCATGCCTCCTCACCCCTAGCATCTGTATATACATCTGATGTTTGATTGTAAGAAAGTGAAACAATGAGCACAGTATTTTGTTTCAATCTTTTCCTGCTGGACATACATACACTCAGTTTCATACTAAACTAACCATAACAATGGCTCTTTTGCTTGACTCATGTAAATGCCCTTTGCTTTCATACACAGTCTACCCTCAAAACAAAACAGCCACTTATGTGCACATTCCTGATGTGTGATTGTAAAGAAAGCAAAAGGTACAAGTAGCCTGAACAATGAATTTCACTTTGCTGTTCACAGACATATATACTGCCTTTAGTCTAGTCAGACCACTTACATGTCTTGAGTTTTCACACATACCCTGCCACCTTACCCCCCCCCCCCCAAAAAAAAAAAAAAAAAGACTGCCACTTTCTTAGCATCTGACTGATATTAGGTTGTGAAAAAAAGCTGAAAAATGATCACAGTAATGCATTTCAAATTGTAACGTTCAGGTACTATGCAGCCCTACAGAGCCACATCAAGGTTCACTTTATTGTGGTCAATCCCTTACTTTTATCCACAGACTGCCCCTATAAAGAGATAGCACTTTATGGTGTTCAACAGTGGCTTGTGATTACTAGTATTGGTGAAAAAGTGCCATGGTAGTGTAAAACTTGCTGCTTCTGGTGCACTATACCTTCACACCAGATAAGGTAAAAATAAATACAAATTACAGAAAAAATTAAAGATCACTTTGTGTTGTATTCGGTGTCTGTTGTTGTCACTGTTTACAGACTTACTTGGTTTCCTGTCTGTAAGAAAAATCACAAATCAGCTACAGACAGCTGTTCCTGGAGATTAAACATATTCTTCCCCTAGTGGTCTATAGTCATATGACTAAATATTGCTGAAAATGCAGATATCGATTTTTCAGGGCAACCAATCGCAGTTGCTCAAACTGCATAGTGGCAGGAGATGTATTAGCTGCCAATGTCCTGCCACTATGTTCATAGGGGTAGAAATGAGAAGCCATGTTAATAAACAGCATGACATGTCATTTCTAAGATATCTTTCCCATTGATTTTAATGCAAAACGTTTTTTTTATTGCTTTCATGCTAATTTTAAAATGAAAATAAAAAGATGGAATTTAGCCACAGAACTGATAAGACAGCATGAATAACTCTCCCCCTCTATCCCCCCCAACCCCTCTTAGCTAGATGCCTAAGGACCCATGTGCTAGATCCAGCTTTGAAGACGGACGCGCAGACAAAAAAACACTAACATATTTTGGTAGTAATTCTAGCTTATGTGCTGGTTGGAGAGTTTGGGGGTTGGCATAATTGCTAAGGTGCTCACCTCACAGACACAAGTTCCAGGGTTTGATTTTCACATTAGATAGGGAAGTTGGCTAGGCTTAAACTATGAACTTATGAAAAATGTTTGCAGCATATTTCAGTAGGCAACGTGAACTGGGAATTTTTAAACTGCGTCTTGAGCATAGCACTAAAAATGACACAAAAAAGCTTATTGTAAAATTATTTCTGTTTCCATCTCTGAAACTGCCTTTTGATGATGATTTGCTGTTATGTACTGATTTCACCTTTAGGCCAATGAGAAATGTCCCTTTTGGGTTAGGTACAATGTTTAACATACATCTGTCATACTTTTTATTCAGTCAGAAAGGAATCACAAGTCTTAACAATCTTCCTGCATTCTGGTGTACAAATTCACACACACACATGCAAAGTACCAGGATATCATTCACTATTTTGCAGTTTTAAGTTTGAACTACAGGTACAGGTTCTAGTGAATACTTCCAAAAAGTTAAAATCACTTGCAGTTAATGACTTTGCAGACTACACTGATTTTTTGGTTTATTGCGTTTCCTCAGGCAGAAAGAGCTGATAGCTAGCCATATATCCAAACTTATGGTAATAATCTCTCCTTGATTAATCCATCTAGCTAGGGTATGCCTAATAACCTTAAGGGGAATCAGTGGTGTACATGAGAAAATCAGGGGCAAAATGTCCTGAAGAATCATGGGCATCCAGTTACAACCAAGAATACAGAATTCATATAAAATGTGTACACTGTAGTCAGCATGATTGCTGCTTACAGTGTCAGTTACACAAAGATGGAATATCTATCAGCGATTCTTTAAAAAACTACAAATGTATAATGCTAGGAACAGCATTACAGAAAAGTTAGTTTTATCCTGTGACGTTTATAAATTAAACTGATATCAGACATAATAAATCATGACTAAAGACAAAAGTTCCAAGGCCATCATATTCTTTCTATGTTAGAATAGCTCCATATTTCAGCTGGCATAGTCAGATATTTCCAAAATGCAAAAGAGAGAGAGATGCATACGACACACTATACTAAAGTTCCACAGTTCACCATATTATATTTTAGCATCACACAGCTCTTATTTAGAATAACTGCAAAAAAAGAAGTTATGTACTCACCATAACGTTCCATGTTTGTTGTCCATAATCTCGCCTTCATTCTTGCTGGTTGGGTTTGGAACCGAGCATCGGTTCCCACTCGGCCTTATACTAAAGCTCAAAAGCTTTCACTGGCTCGAGGCCAAACCCTATCCCATGAAGCCTGACGATAGTTACCTAGATCTTGTTTGCAAATACTAATCACTAGAACTTATATAACCAAAAAGGTAAAGATAATAATCCTTAGCTCATGTCTCATGAAGCAAAAAGGGAATCAGAGAACTTTATGACCAGCTCAAAAAATTCCTCCTGACCCTCCAAGAAAGGGGGAAAGAGGGTGGAATGCAAGAATGAAGGCGAGATTATGGACAACAAACATGGAACGTTATGGTGAGAACATAACTTCTTTATGTTATGTTGTCTCATCTCGCCTTCATTCTTGCTGGTTGGGACAGCATCCCCAGCACCTTCTTTCTTGGGTGGCTCAAGGGAATAAACTCTTCAGAACAGTGGAACCAAAGGAAGCCCTGTTCCGGGAGGCCACATATACTTTGTAATGAGTGATAAAAGTATGAGGGTTAACCCATGTGGCTGCAGCACAAATTGAATCCAAAGGTAATCTGGCTTGAAAAGCGGTCGAAGTTGACATAGCTCTAGTCGAGTGATCTCAAATTTTCCTGGCAGTTGCTTATGCTGAGAACTATATGCATAAGTAATGGTGTCCCATTTAGATCAAGTGACTCTTGAAATTGGTGCACCTTTTTTATTTTCTGAAAATGAGACAAATAATTGGTCAGATTTTCTAAACTCTTGTTCTATGTAAATAGAATTGTAACTGCCTATGGAGATCCAATTGGTGAAGCTTATACTCTCTGCCTTGTTGCCATAATTGGGAAAAAAAAGACAGGTAGGTCAATGGACTGATTTAAGTTGGACTCAGAACACACACTGGACAGGAATAAAGGATTTGTTCTGAGAGAGAGACTGTCTTTGGGGAAAATTAGATAGCGAGGGTGAATAGACAGAGCTTGTAGTTCTGAAACCCGCTGAAGTAATGGCTGTCAAAAAGACTGTCTTCCATGTTAGGAACTTTAGTGGACAAGAGGAAGCTGGCTCGAATGGGGGGAGAATTAAAGTAGTCAGTACCAAATTTAGATCCCAAGGAGGTGGCGGTTCTCTTATTGGAGGTCTTAATAAGAAAGTATCCCTCAGGAAGGCTTTGCATAATCTGTGAGACATTATATTTGATCCCATGTCTCCTATGTGGTAGTTCGATATGGCAGCTAATTGTACTCGTACAGTGGCTGCAGCTGCACCTTTATTAAAAGTTTCTGCTAAAAAATTGAAGTTATAGGGGCTGTAAAGGGGTCTATATGGTTTTTGGCAGCCCAACAAGAAAACCTTTTCCATTTACTAGCATATAGTTTTCTACTTGCATTCTTGTGAGATGAAACCAGAATGTGTCGCACTGCTGGGGACATGTCCGGAAGTCTGGCTAAGATGGAAAGTGGAGCAATCAAGCTGTCAGCTTGAGGGTCTGAATAGCGGGATGGAGAGTTCCTGACTAATGGGTTAAAAGACCTGGTACTGGGTCCAAGATCCAGGGGTCCTCCTGGAGATGGGGCCATAGGAAAGGGAACCAGATTTGATGAGGCCAGTAAGGAGGGATGAGAATTAGCCTGCAACTCAATGATTTGGCTTTCTGAAGAGCTTTGGGTATTAGTGGAAATGGAGGGAATGCACAAAGAAGTCCTGGGGGCCAATCATGAAGTGCATCCTTGGGGACTCCCTCGAGGGGGAATTAGGGCAAGGTAGCTGCTGCATTTGGAGTTCATGGATGTAGCAAAGAGGCCGCAGCAAGGCTGGCCCCACTTCTGAAATATTCTGTTCACAATTTCCTGTTTCAGGGACCACTCATGAGGCATAAGAACTGCCCCGCTTAATTTGTCCGCTGTCACGTTGGATTTCCCCAGAATGTACATTGCAGTCAGAAAACGTTGAGAAGAAATTGCCCATAACCATACTCTTTGAGCCTTTCGACACAGAGGGTAGGATCTGGTTCTGCCTTGTTTGTTAACTTGATGTACCACACCACGCACATATTGTCTGTCTGTATTGCAATTGTACCTGTTAGAAGAGAGCTCTGGAATCCTTGCAATGCCAGAAGCACCGCTCTCATCTCTAGGACATTGATGTGCAAGTGGTATTCGTGTTCCTGCCAAGTCCCTTGGACAGTCTGTCCCAGATAATGCCCCCCCCCCATCTGGGAAGCATCCTTGGTCACTGACGCTACTGGTTGGTGGAGAACGAACAGTCTGCCTATTGTTACCTACGTGAACTGAAGCCACCATTGTAGGTCCCTCTTGCAGGTGTCCATAATGAGGATCTTGTGTGACATATGTAACTCCTGCATGGAACACTGAGCGAGGAGTAGCCACTGTAATACTCTCATGTGTAGATGGGCCAATGGGACTAGTGTTATCGCAGCTGCCATTGAACCCAGGACCTTGAGAACAAATGTTGCTTGCACTTTCCTCCTCATGAGCAATATTGATATCTGATGACGTAGTGTTTGTACCCTTTCATGAGGCAGTTTTGCTACAATGTCCTTTGTGTTTAAATCTGCCCCTATGAAGGTAATATGCTGTGAAGGCAACAAGGCAGATTTTTCGAAATTTATGGTAATACCTAGCTCTGAGCAGAGATGAATAGTTGTGCCCCTTGCCTTGGTCAGTAGATGCTCGGTGGTGGCGGTCAGGAATCCTAGACACCTCAAGTGAGCCATGACTGCTGCCATATATTTGGTAAATACTCTGGGGGCTGTAGTGAGACCAAAGGGCAGAGCTCTGAATTGGTAATGGCTGGCTCCCAGCCGGAAGTGTAGACATCTCCGGGATCACCTGACCATCTTTATATGGTAGTACACATCCTGAAGAACACCCTGGGGGCTGTAGTGAGACCAAAGGGCAGAGCTCTGAATTGGTAATGACTGGCTCCCAGCTGGAAGTGTCGATATCTCCTGGATCACCTGTCTATCTTTATATGGTAGTACGCATCCTGAAGATCTATTGAGCACATCCAATTGTCTTGTCCCAGAAAAGGGAGTATAGACTGCAGTGTCAACATCCGGAACTTTGCTTTTTTTATGGACTTGTTCAGCTTGCTGTGATCCAAGATTGGTCTCCAGTCCCCTGTCTTCTTTGGAACTAAAAATAACCTTGAGTAAGTTCCAGATCCAATTTGGTCTGCGGGGACTTTCTGGATGACTCTTTTTCCTAGCAACCTTTGGATTTCTGGGGTTTCTTGATCCTTCTGACAGGGCAGAATGTTTGGGATTGATCTTGCTAGAAGGGGTGGAAAGGAGAAGGGTATGTGGTATCATATGGATATAATCGACCGTACCCATTTGTCTTGAGTGACATTGAGCCAGGCTTTTGGGTACAGTGATAATCTGCCCCAACTGCCTCCAGTGGTGGAAAGGTGGGCCTCCTTTCAGGAGCGCTGGAAGGGCCTGCCAGAGAATGTATCTCTGTCGCCCTGATTCTGCGGACCCCCTCTTCTGCAAGGGTGGCATCTTCCATTGTTATTTCCCCCACTGCCCTGGGGGAAAAATCACCACGTGCATCCGGTGAAGCTCTCTGGGATTTCAGGAACCACATTTTCCCAAACTTCTGACCTATGGGCTAAGGCCTGGTAGGGACGGAGAAACGTACTCCCATGGCAGACAGTTTTGCCTTCTTGTTCACACCTGATCAGTCTCTCTAACTTTTGGCCTGAACAAAGACAAGCCATCAAAAGGGGCATTTATAAAGGAAGACTTAAAGGGTTCAGCAAACTCACAAAGGCGTATCCAGGAATGTGTCCTCAGAGCTAACCCTGTGCCTGCTGCCCTACTTGCTCCATCATCTGCATAGGAAATGAGACGCATGGAGGAGTTCACTACAGAATTTAAAGTCGCAAGTTGAGAATTTACTTTGTCTGGCATCTCCACAGATGTAGCACTCTGAAGGGTATCTCCTAGCTCTTTCAGGAGATCCCTCTGAAGTCGGGATAAATGGGATAAGTAATTCAGTGACCTAAGAGTAAAGGCCGCTGAAGAAAACATATGCTTCCCATACCTTTCCATTGTTTGAGACTCCTTATTCGGCAGACGGAGAGATGAAGAAGTTTCAGCTAATTTCTTCTTAGTGGCCGCCGCTGCCACCATAGCACCTAGTGGGACACCTTTGGTTAAGAATTCCTTGTTGTCCAGGGCAGTTATAAACTTTCTGGGCCTCCTCGGAACAGGTTCCATGGATTCTGGAGAGCCCCACGCCTTTTGACTGACTACGCCAAGGAGCTGGTCAAAACGCAGAGACACCCAAGAAGTGGAGTGTCGAGATCCAAATGCCTCCAGGTATACAGACTCAGCTTCAGCAGGGGAGAGGGTCTTCCAGCCACCTCTCTGCTTCAGGATCTCTAAGATGTCGGAAAAGGAGACATCCTCAAAGGATGACCGTGGGGACCCTTCTGAATCCTCTAAGTCCATATCTGATATGACAGACTCAGGGGAGTCTAAATGTTTCTTCTTACAAGTCCTCTTCCAAGGGACCTCAGGAATACTCTGGGGAAATTTCAGAAGAGAGTGGGATCGCCCATTGGGGCATCCTGGGGAATTGGCTCTCTATGCTTCGGCTGGAGGGATAGTATAGAGATTGACACCGGTCCTTTTGGGGGAAGAGTAGCTGGAGCAGTCTGGGGGGACAGCACACTCCTCATCACCTCGAAGGCATCATGATCCTGGATCGAGAGAGCTTCTGGCTTCGGAGAGATGGGAGACATCCCCTGGGCCAAGGAGGATGGCTCCGAGGCTGATGTGGGTGCCGAACTCACCCACGCCGAAGCCCCGAGAGGAAGAGTCAGATCAGACAAGGGTCTGATCAGACTCTCCTCCCAGGACCCGACAAGGGAGGGTCGGCTCCTAGACCCCTTGAGAGAAGACAGCATTGAAGAGGTCAGAGCAGAAGTCGGGGCCGAGACACCGGCTGTTGTTTTTGGACCCGACGGTTCCACCGCAAGGACATCCAGGCACTCCGGTTCCGAAGTCATCCAAGTCACAAGAGGAACAGAAGACAAGGCAGGTACAGATGTCAGCTCCACTTCCATATGGACTGGACTCAAGAGAATTTTGGCTAGGGCTGGAGTCTGAAGCAACCTCTTGACCACCCGCTCCACATCATCATCCGAGAGACTCCTGGAGGATTGAAAGGAAAAAGTGGAGGATTTATGACTACCAGCCACTGGCTGCAAAAGTGGTGACTGGGGCATAGAGTAAACTGGTTCCAGAGTTGGGGACCAGCTCCTTTTGTGGCTGCGAATCGGCTCTGATAAAGCTGGTGGAGCCGATGGAGTTGTCATCTTTTCAGGCCTGACAGCCTTCGGATCCGAAGTTGCATGTTTGACAGGTTCTTTGTTGACTCAGACGCCAGAGCCAAAGAAGATTTTTTTTAAAGATTTCCTGATGTGGGAGATTGGGAGGATTAAGACAGCTAATTCCCTTCCAACGTCACATCAACCTTAATTAAGTAAACCCCTTACAATCAACTTATTTCTGCATTCCTGCAGGACCCTGGAACTGAACCCATGACAGACAGAGCAGGAATCTTGCAGATCAACTGCACCTAAGCAACAGACACAGCTAGTGTGCCCGTCAGTCAGCGACATTTTCTGTGTGCATGAGTCACACTTTTTCAAGCCCAATTGTTTGGCTTCCTTAGAACTTTTCTCTCCGGTATCTTTAGACATTTTATTTTGCAACAAAAAGAGTCAAAGAGGATAAGTACACAGGAAGGTACAACAAGTATACCTATCACAAAAAGAAATGCTTTAAACTTTTTTATTTTAACAGGAGAAAAGCTAAAGAAGAGGTCTCTAATTTAAACAACAATCTCTTCTAGCCAGAGGAGATGTCTGTAACTGAAACGACGAAACCTCAGGGAGAAAGGTAGTAGAAAAAAGGGAAGCAGCCCTCTAATTAAAATGGGCTAAAATTAAAAAAGGACAAAAAAACGAACCCTCTAAATTAAACAGGTTCGTTCAGGACAAACTTCAACTTTAATAGGATAGGGTTAGAAAAGGCCTGCGAAAAAACGACGGCCCACACAACACTACAAGGAGAAGAAAAAAAACTAATTCGGAACAAACCTGAGCTTTGCCATAAAGGTGTCCGACATAACTGAAAAATGCTTTGTGGTTAGCCTTTGTTTTGGAAGCTAGTTTCGATTCATAATTGGCTTTGGAGGTTTTCACTAGTTATCTAATTTGCTTGTTGAGGCTAAGGAGGGAGGTTTTCCAATTGGGAATTTTTGCCTTTTTACCCTTGGACAACAGTTTCTTCCTTTTGTTGTAAAGCCTGTTGATATAGGATGTCCACCAGATAGGTTTGTGCTTCCTTGAGGAACAGGTTTTAGTTCTGTTGGGTATGGCTGAGTTCATGCAATTCTACAAGTGCTTGTATACTGCACTGGCATATTGTTCAGCATAGTTGTCTGCATCCTATGAGGGGGGCGGTGTTGTGAAGCTACTGATACCATCACTTAGAAGATTGTTAGTCAATTTTTGAGAAGTTTTTTTAGCCTGATTAAAGCTTGGGGGGGGGGGCACTGGATGGGATAGACACTTCGAATGAGATAGACTGATGGTTTGATCTCAACCAGGGAAGAACTTACTATGGGGGGTGGTGCAGTGGTCACCCATGTTGGTGAGAACCAAGTTTAGAATGCTATCTCCCCTTGTGGGAGATGACACAAGCTGGTCTGGTGTGTTAGAACTGATGAAGTTAAGGAATCATTGGGTGATTTCATTAGAACAGGAATGATTCACCCAGTTTATGTTGGGGTAGTTGAAGTCACCAAGGATCAGGGCATTAGGGGGTACCTTGATGGAGTCAAGTAGGTCCAGGTAGGAGGAGTGGGTATCCTGAGTCATGAAGGGGGGGTCTATAGGTGGCTATAACTTGGATGGGTGTCTTGCCAGTTGTCAATTGCACCTGGTGAAGGTCTACTGCATCATGCTGGCAAACCAGTCTGGACGTGTGTTTGACTTTAATGAAAACAAAAACTTCACCACCCTTAGTCTTCCCGACCTCATTTTGAGGTCGGAATGTGTGGAATGGGGTATAGCCTGGTAAAGGCAGGGGTGGTCTCCTCAGCCTTAAACCAAGTTTCTGTGACTGCACAGATGTCGGCATCTTCCAGTGCAAGGAGAGCCTCCAGTGAGTGCATTTTCAGGTTAAGGCTCCTAGCGTTAAGCAGCATGACCTTCAATTTGCATTTTGAAGGATCTTTTATGTTGGAATATTTGTCTGTAGGACGTTGCCTAAAAAAGGCACAATGGGGGAGGCAAGAGCCTTGGCCAGAATCCTGAATCCCTGGGGTGATAATTGGAGGCCATCTCTGGCAAAGCATCGAGGCCCATCAACCATGTCATCCCAGGCAGACAAATACTGGATCCCCTTGGAATGACACCAGAAATTAAGCCAATTGTTGACATCAATTATTTTTTTGTTGGTATTGTGGTATCACTCTTGGTGAAGGTAGGATGTTGCTTAGGGCTAGGGTCATACTTGCCTGGGACACATACTTTGACAGCTCAATCGTGTCTCTCTTCATATAGTCAAGGGAGGTACATCTCAAGTTATTCACACCAACATGAACAATGACAGAGTCATACTTGTACCTGTTGTGGAGAGACTTTAGTGTGTGCATAATGTGGTGGATTCTGGCACCTGACAGACAACTGACTGTGATCTTCTCCTTGTCGAGCCTGGTTAGGGGGACATCTGTGGGTCTCAGAACTGAGTCGCCAATAACTAGTATGTTTGGTTTACTGTTGTGCCTTATGGGCTGTGTTTGTGAGACACTGGTTTGTTGTCTGCTGTCTGTGCTGTGTTTAGCATTGCGTGTGGAATGCTTGAGAGTGTGTTTTGGAGGTCTCTGCTGTTTAGGTAAATTTTTACTGAGGACCTCTGTATAGGTGGGTGGGTGTTCTGGGCGATGTGGTGTGGTGTAGATAGGCCTGATTTTGGGAGTAGCAACCGGTAGGCCTCGGCTGGGGCAAGGTGGATGCAGCCTTCTTATGCAAGGCCTCAGGGTCGGACCTGAAGGAGATGTTCACATTATGCCCGGGACACAGGCAAACAGCCAAATCCTGAGGATAGTGAACCAAGGTGAAGATCTGACGATGAGCGACTCCAGAAACCCCTTCAGCAGTTTGAGAGTGGTTGTCAAAAGTAGAACATGTAAAGTGGCTCTGGACCCAAATGATGAGCTAAGTCCTTCAGTTTGTGCGGAAGTAGAGGGATGTGGCAGCATGTCGGACTCTGAATGGGTCTCAACAGAGGCCTGTGCCACAACCTCAGTCATTGGAGGTGACTGCAAAGGCATCTCACCTTCTTCAATGATAATCAACCCTAGGTGGACAGGTGGAAGGTGCACAGCCATCACCCAATACCCTAAGTTGTGGGCTCTTTTCCTTCTTATGCCTATGAAGATTAACCTCAGCCCAAACAGTGGATGAAAAGGCACTAGAGACTTGCTAAAGTGCTTAGCTAAAATCCCAGTCCTACACTTGATTGTTCTACTGTTAAAACGAGCACAGAACCAACAGATATGTCATGTTCTGGGCCCAAACATGTTATACAAAAGGAGAAAAAGTCCTGGTGTGTTATTGCATTGCCATGGTGGATGCAGTTATTAACTTTCTCTGACATTAGTCAAGAAACATATATAAATTTCCCCAATGGGGTACTTAGCTTTAGACATCATCTTTCTCTGGCGTGGAATGACAGACGCACTGACTAGCACTCTGCCTCAGGCTCTGATGGCAAGAAAGAACTGAGGTTATGGCGCCAGCTGACTCCTTTCATATCAAGACCTCTTGATGTCATTCAGGACATCTGCCACATTCATGAGGAGGAGAAAATTCTCTGGTAGTTAGGCTGGCCAAGGGCTTCCACGGCAAGAAATCCTATCAGTTATGACTGCAACAGTGAAACATGAAGATCATCATATGTTAACTATTCAGCTACATTATATTACACAAAACATGGGTCAACTACTCACCTACATTACGTTACACAAAACATGTGTTAACTACTTAGCTAGGTTATGTTACACAAAACATGGGCTAACTACACAGCTTAGTTATATCACATAAACATGGGTTAACTATTCAGCCTCGTTACATTACACATATACTCCAGCCGCTCTGACGTCGGAGAGAAATGCGACATCAGCCGACGTCAGACCCAGACTTTGGAATCCGGCCGACCGAGGGCTGCCTGAGGCAGGACAACCCATATGTTATGACTGCAGTTGCATTCTTGAAGGACATCAAGGGTTAACTACTCGACCAGCTGGAGCATGTCATCAGGCATCTTCAGCATTGTCTTTGCCAGCTGGCATAGTACAAAACAACCACCACAGCATGGATAACCACCCAACAGTGTGCATAATGGCTCTAGATGAAGGTCACTGCTGATATTACACCCTGACCCCATGTGCAAAAAAATGAGGAAAAAAGGGTTATGGATACTTGGACTGCACAATGTTCCACGCTGTATACAGCTCATCTTTCTTGCAGTCTTTAATATCAACTTTGTTAATGTACCTCAAAGCAGTCACTGTTCTCATTCACCATTTGACAATAACAATTTTTATGTGTTTATACTCAAGGCTTTCAGTTCAGCTTTGACCATATTAAAAGCAAACTATGGAGTTCAGTACTTGAATGTGGCATCAAAAACACAGTTAACATAAGGACCACCAAGATCCAAGGAATAACACTACAAGTACCACTCAGTTTGAACTCCACTGCCAGTCAATCATCCGCTACAAAGGCAATTCATTAGTTTACTGCATTATACCTCTAAACTGCAGAGCCCATGACAACTGCCACTACCTGTGACAACAGTGGAAGATAAAAAGAAGTTATGAACTCACCATAACGTTCCATCTGAGTTGTTGCTTTTCATTTGCCTTCAATCTGTGGTGACTCAGATCAGGCACGGGCCCGACACAGCCACATTTTCTAGCATCAGATCAGAGGTCCAAGCTCCTCCCCTATCCATAATGCCCCCTGTCTCCCTGCTCCCCTCAGATAGAGTTTGCTGCCGACCATAACACCATGAGCTAACCATAAGCCTAACTCCTTGGTATTAGTATCTTGAAAGCACCATAGGGCAGACAAAAGCTTGCCAGAATAAGGGCCATGTCTTATCCACCCAAAGCACAGCACAGCCTGCAAAAGGTAGGGGAAAGAAGGAGGGACGGCTGAAGACAAATGAAAAGCAACAACTCAGATGGAACATTATGGAGAGTAAAGTACAGTTGTGTATACTTACCATAAATGTAGATGTTCGAGTGTATTCACTGGTGCAATCATCACCTGTGGGTTATCCCCTGATGTGGTAGCCCTCGGCAGGCCCGAATACCAGAGTCAATGTTTTTCTGCATCAGCTGCTGCTGCCTGTAGACTGACGTCAGGTCGTCAGTGCTATAAAGTAAGGCAGCTGACGCCATTACATCAGTTTTTCTTGCCTTAACCAATCAGAAGCCCCAGGAGATAAGGCACAAAAGACTTGGTGGTTAACAACCACCCCAAGAAGGTTATAGGGTCATAGGTTCATAGGTTCATAGGTAGGTATTAGGCTATTGGCCCTAGGGCCTATATAAGCCTAGCCAAAAAGGTAAGCTGGCTTTCGCCACCCAAGAAAATTATTTTCCTGCTCCCCCGTCGAGCAGAGCCACAAAAGTGACCCCCGGGGTGAATTTCCTATTTCCCATCCAATCATCAAGATTTTTCTTGAAGAGTGCTAATGAGGAGCTTTGTTTGATATAGATAGGTAGTTTGTTCTGGAGTATGGGAAGTCTCTGGGACAGGAATCTATCCCTCCAGCATGTTCTATTTATTGTGGTAACAAGGTTTAGGTCCCTAGAGTGTACAGCTTGGAGGTACTGGGATTTCTTTAAGTGGAGCATGTCCAACAGCTCTTGGTTTGACATAGCTTTGTATGTTAGGCAGAGATCACCTCTGAGTAGGCGATATGCAACAGAGTAAAGCTGGAGTTTTTTGAGACTGTCTACGTAGGGCATCTGTTTGAGGCTGGTAATCCTCTTTGCGAGGTATTTCTGCACCCTTACGTCTCCCTAATGAAAGAAGATATATGGGGTATGGAGGGAGGGGAAACCAGGACTGCAACAGTTAATACACTCGAACATCTACATTTATGGTAAGTGTACACAACTGTACTATGTTCTTCGTGTTACACTGTTGCAGTCATCACCTGGGGGAGGATTCCCAAAGCTAAAGAGAGGGGTGGTAGGATAGTCTAGAGACGTAGGCAGGGGTAAGGAGGTCCTGCAGTACTGCAGAGGCAAACCCTGCCCTAGCCTTAGAGAAAAGAGAAGGTGGTAATGCTTTGTAAAGATATGGAAAGAGGTCCAGGTGGCAGCTTCCAAGATGTCCCTGGTGGGGACTCCTCTGAGGAATGCTGTGGAAGTAGAGGCTGCCCTAGTGGAATGGGTCCGAACAGACTTAGGGGGAGGTTTCCCATTAAATCTGTAGCAGAAATGGATACAGTGTGATATCCATTTAGATATAGTCTGCTTGGAGATGGGCTTTCTCCTCTGCCCCTAGGGCAAAACTAACTAGAAGTTGGTCCATTTTTCTGAAGGGTTTAATATGGTCTAGGTAGTATCTGAGCTGCCTGTGCACATCCAGGGAGTGCAGAATCCTTTCCCCCTTGTATTGAGGGCTGGGGAAGAAGGTAGGCAGATGAATGGCTTGGTTGAGAGTCACATCAGATATCACCTTGGACATAAAGGAGGGGTTAGTCCTAAGGGACACCCTGTCTGCATGGAAAATTATGAAGGCCTCAATGGCCATCAGTGCCTGGAGCTCAGAAACCCTTCTGGCTGATGTGATGGCTAGCAAAAAAGCAGTCTTCCAGGAGAGGAATTTCAGTTCTGCTGAAGCAGTAGGCTTGAAGGGGGGCAAGGTCAGTTTTTCCAGAACAAAATTAAGATCCCAGGCTGGTGTGGGAGGCCTTCTGGGAGGTCTGATGTTAGAAGCCCTCTGAGGAATTGCTTAATCAAAGGGCTGGTCTGTGTTAAACTGAGCTGAAATGGCTGAACCATGGGATCTTAACAGAAGAGTAGGAGAGGCCACTATTAAATAATTCCACAAGACAGTCCAGGATGAGAGGGACAGAAGGTTGGGTGGAATTGGCCCCCCTGGACTGGCACCAGGAGCAGAATCTTTTCCATTTCCCTGCATAATATCTTCTGGTGCTTGGCCTTCTGGCCTCTGTGATAATGTCCGGGACCTGCTTGCTTAGCAGGGGCCCTTCCCTTATCTTGGGAGTATCAGCCATGCTGATAGCTTGAGAGTCTGCAAATCTGGGTGCAGCATTTCTCCCCCTGCTTGGGTCAAGAGGTTTGGGATCTGGGGAAGTTGCCAGAGAGGATGTGATGTGAGGCTGCGTAGCAAGGGGTACCAATGTTGCCAAGGCCAATCTGGAGCAATGAGGATGGCCTTGGGCCCCTCCTCCCTGATCTTGAGGAGTACCTTGGGAACAAGAGGCAGTGGGGGGATAAGTGTACACAAAGAGGGAGTTCAAAGGGAAGGTTAAGGCATCCACCTTCCATGCTAGATGGTGATATTCCCTGGTGCAAAATTTCTTTAGCTGATGGTTGAGGTGCGAAGCAAAGAGATCTACCTCTGGATTTCCCCACATTTCAGTGACTTGCCTAAAGATTTTGTGGAGCTGCCATTTGTGGAGGTCCAGAATGTGCCTGCTTAAGTGGTCTGCCACAGTGTTGTTAGTACCTGGGAGGTACTGATCTATAAGGTGTAATCCCATGGAGGAGGCAGTCAGCCAGAGGTTCATGGCTAGCCTGCACAGGGGGCAAGAATATGTCCACCCCTGTTTGTTGATGTACCACATTACTGTGGTGTTGTTCGTTTTGACAAGGAGAACCCCTGGCCTGAGATGAGGCTGGAAGGATGTCAGAGCCTTCTGCACTGCAATCATTTCCTTCTGGTTGATGTACAAGGGAAGGTGTTGGGCATCCAAAAGACCATGGGTGCACCTGCCTCCTAGATGGGTGCCCCAAGCGACATCAGAAGCATCGGTGGTGAGGGTCTCGCCTGTGGGGTGGTGGTTGAAGGGGAGACCCTGGTTCGTGGCACATGCCTCTGCCCACCAGTTCAACTCTACCCTTATACAGGGGATCGGAGGGAGAGAGGTTTCCAGAGGTTGTGAATGTTGGCACCAAAGGTTCCTTGGGTACCAATGAAGTTTCCTCATGTATAGTCTGGCCAGTGGAATCAGAAGGATGCAAGAAGCCATGTATCCCAAGGCTTGCAAAAACTTCCTTGCTGTGAGGTGGCTTTTGGACGCCAGCTGGGTAAAGGAGAGAGACAGGAAGCTCTGCTTCTCTGTGTGTAGGAAGCCCATTTGGGATGCTGTGTCCAGCACAGGTCCCAGGAAGATGATTCTCCTGGAGGGAGTCTGCTTTAATTGCCTCTCATTGATGGTGAACCCCAAGGAAGTTAGGAGGGTTTTGACTAATTGCAAGTCCTACAGCAACTTTTCTCTGACTGGATGAGGCAGTCGTCCAGATAGGGATAAATCTGAATGTTTTTCTGTCTGCAAAATGTTATGGCCGGGGCCAAACATTTAGTGAAAACCTTGAGAGCAGTAGATAAGCCAAAGGGAAGAGCAGAGAACTGAAAGTTCTGTGAGCCTTCTCTGAAACGCAGGAATTTCCTACAGGACTCCCTTATGGGGATATGGAGGTATGCATCTTTTAGGTCTAGGGTCACCAACCAGGCATTTTTTGTCAGCATTGGCAGTAGCTGCTGCAGGGTTAGCATTTTGAATTTGGGGACCACCAGGGATGTGTTCAGCATGGACAAATCCAGGATAGGGCACCAATTGCCCTCTTTTCTGGGAACAAGTAAAAGCCTTTGTCTGCTTGATCTATGGGTACCAGTTCTACTGCCCCCTGGTCTATAAGAATTTGGACCTGCTTTAAAGCCTCTGCCCACTGATTGTAAAGTAGGTCTGGGTACCTTCTGGGAGTTCGTTGAAAGTGAATTTGTATCCCTGGAAAATGATCTTTAAGACCCATTGATCCTTGGGTACAGACATCCAATTTTCTTTGCAGAGGGACAGCCTTCCTCCGAGATTTTGGGGGAAAGGGGGAGTCATTGTGAGTTTTTGCCATAGAGGGATGGCTTAGAACTCCCTGCCCTAGGGGTGGAAGTGGTCCATTGTTTGGCTCTCTGCTGTCCCTGCTGTAGGGACCTAGTGGGCCTGTCCCTGCGGGGCTTAGCTTGCCCCTGTTTATTGGGAGCAAGAAAGGCCCAGTGCTTAGATGGAAAGTTCCTACTGAATCTAGGAGGCTGAACCTGAGAAATATTTAACTGTTTGCATAGATTTTGCTTTGTCTTCCATTTTTTTAAGCACCTCTTCTGCTTTTTACCTAAACAGGCGGTCTTTGTCTAAAGGTGCATCAATTAACTTCAACTTGACATGATCAGGTAGAGGTCGTTCCTTCAACCATGCATGTCTCTGAATGACAGATCCAAACACTGCTGCCCTGCTAGAGGCTTCTAGTGCATCATATCTACAGTGTAAAGAGTGCCTAGCCACTTGACAACTGGAGTGCAGTAAATCTGCTAACTCCTTAGTACTGGCACAGTCAGGAAAAGTAGAAATTTTTGCTTTAATAGTTCTAAAGTGTGCTGTTGATATTTTAACATATGAAACTGACAGTAGAAGCTCTAATGGCTAAGGTTGCACAGGTGTATTCTTTTTTACCCCATCTGTCCATCCAGAGCTCTGGCATCTTTATCAGGAGTAGGGTTCTTTGCAGAACTAGCCCTGGCTCCTTTGGGGCCCTGTGTAATGACCTTCGAGTCTGCAACAGGATTTCTGTACGGGTATTTGAGTATCTGGTACTCTAATACCTGTCAGGCTTACTGGGAGCAGGAGGAAGGGCATCCGGGGCTAAACTGAATTCAAGGAAAACATCATCCACCACTTATAAAACAGAGGGGATGGCAAGGGGTCTGTGCTGAGGAAGGTCTAGAAATTCTCTTAGACTTTTCTTGGACTGAGGGAAATCCTGAGATTCCCATGGGAAATGCTCCTTGAGGGTATGGAGGGATTTCCCAAAGGAGAAGTCTTCTGGTGGGGAGGCAGAAGGGATGGATTCCTCTGCATCTGAACCCTCATAAGCAGTAAGAGGTTGTTGATCCTCTTTAAAGTATGAATAATTTAATTCCTCAGAATCTTGCTCTGTCAATAATTCAGGAGAAGGGTGTCTTTTCCATTTGGAAGAAGAGGCTTGACTGCAGCTGATAAGGGAAATAAGATCTTCTGCCATCTTAAGCATCTGGGTCTGGGGTGGAGGGGTGGGAGGAAGATGGTGGCTAGAGGAAGATTTCCTAGGGGTGGCCTGGCTTCTAGGCCTAAGAGAAGTCATTGGTCTGAGATTAGTGGTAGTCGGGAGAGAAGACGTCAGTTTCTAACTGGAATCGGTAGTGCAAAAGACATCCTCAAAAGCCAGTGCCTGCTTAGCGGTTCCAGACCCAACCGAGGCATAGACAGCCAAAGGCTCTGAAGATGAAGATTTCTGCAGCATACTGGACTCTGAAAGGGTCTTGGTAGAGGCCTGCATAGCAAATGCATCGGGCATCAGGGGCTGCGAAAGCGCCTCACTTAATTCCAGAGTACCGACGACCTGTTTAGTGGAGGAGTCGTCGGAAGGCTTGACCTTGTGAGGTCTGTCTCTATTCTTATCCCTATTCTTTTTCGGAGGTTCTGTGGATCGTTGGGTGACCGATGCCATATGGGAAGATGGAGGATGAAAATAGCTATCTAAAAAAGTGCTCTCCGACAAATGGTTCTTGTGTTAAAGAAGGCACAGAACCGACAACAGGCTACATCGTGGTCCGGGCCTAAACAAGTGACACAGTATGAATGGATGTCTCGGTGTGGGATTTGCTTTCCACAGGTGAGATAATTGTTAACTTTTTCTGACATTGGTTAGTGCAAGAAAAAGAGATCCCCAATGGGGTACTTGGCTTTAGACGTTTTTAGCTATGATCCAAACTCTGGTAGCGACCGACCGGCACACTTGCAAACTGCTTCTGCTATGGGCTACATGGCAAGAAAGACTGATCTAATGGCGTCAGCTGCCTTCCTTTACAGCACTGATGACCTGACGTTGGTCTACAGGTGACAACAGCTGACGCAGAAAAACATTTGACTCTGGTATTTGGGCCGGCCAAGGTCTACCACAGCAGAGATAACCCACAGGTAATGGCTGCAACAGTTAAACACGAAGAACATCTTCTTTATCTGAACCTGTTTTCATTTGCTCTTCAACCTGTGGGACAGAGTCCCCAGCTACCACAGACCCTGGGAGGTCCTCATGGAAGGATATTCCAAAGCACGGTGGAGCCAAAGGTTGGCCTGCCTCTGGACAGGAGATCCAACTTATAGTGGGAAATAAACATGTGCAAAGATGCCCAAGTAGCCACAGAACAAATGCTATCCAATGAAACCCTAGATCAAAAGATAGCTGAAATAGCCATAGACCTAGTAGAATGTGCCTTAATTTGACATGGGGGAGATAAACCTTTGGCTGTATATGCCCGAAGTATGCACTGGGAGATCCAACGAGCAATAGTCACATTTGGCACAGGTTTCCCTAAAAAGGGCTTAGAAAAGGGAACAAAAAGTTGATCTGACTTGCGAAAGGACTTGTTCTATGCAAATAAAAACGCAACTGTCTATGAATGTCAAGCAAGTGCAAGAAAACAGGGAGATTGATAACCTAACACTGGATTCCGAAGCCACTTTTAGGAAAAAGGAAGGGTTCATGCATAAGGACTCCCTATCTTTGTAGAACACCATATACGGAGGCTTAGTAGATAAGACTTGAATTTCTGACACTTTTGGCTGAAGTAATCGCTACCAGAAAAGTTGTCTTCCAAGACAGAAATTGCAAATCCACTGTAGCTGCAGGTTCAAAGGGGGAGGAAACCAAAGCTTGTAGAACTAGAGTAAGATCCCAAGGTGGCGTGGGGTCCTTGACTGGAGGCCAATGTAAAAAGGTACCTTTTAAAAAGGCTTTACAAAGCTTGGAAAAAGCTACGGAAGCTGAAATGTCTCCTATATGAAAATTGAAAATAGCTACCAGCTGAACCTTAACCGTAGAGAAACTGGCACCCTGATGAACAATATCTGCCAAAAATTCCAGAATACCGGGAAATGGAGCAGTGAAAGGATCCAAATCATGTTGGGACGCCCAAATCGAAAACCGTTTCCACTTACTGGAGCAAACATTTCTAGTGGACGATTTGTGAGCCACTACCAAAATTTTCTTAACCGGAGAAGAAAGCTCAAGCGTCCTAGCTATCACTGGAACTGGACCAGCCAAGCTGTAAGCTTCAGACTGACTTAATCTGGGTGTGGGATCCCTGAGGGATGCAAGATCAGATCCGGAACCGGAATTAAATGTCCAAGGAGAAGACACTACATGAGACCACAGAGAGGGGGAACCATACTTGGCGAGGCCAGAAGGGGGCAATGAGGATCACTAAGATCCCCAGCCATCAAGCTTTCTGAATGAACTTCCATGTCAGGGTAAGAGGAGGATAAGCATACAGAAGACCGGACGGCCAAGCATGCATAAGAGTGTCATGTGATCAATCTGTTTGCTTAAATGGGTGCTACTATGAAAGTGCTCCAGTGGCATAGAGGGACAGAGCCCTGACTACGGCTTAAGCGACTTGGGTTTGAGAAGCAGCTCAGGTGACTGAAGGGTGGGCAGGGATGGATGTGTTCCCAGCATACAGGGGAAGGTTGGGATGTGGGCATCTTCTGCACTGATACTTGTTGGAGGCCAGGGATATCACATGGTAAGGGGGCATAGTCCAGTGATGAAGCAGAGGGGGGAACTTGCCTGAGCTGCTGTTGAGGCAAGGTAATACATTGTAATGTCCCCACTGCATGTCTGTATGAACTGAAATTACCTCAAACACCGAAACAGAGGGGAAATGGCAGGTCATATGAAAAAATCTATGGCTGATTGAATGACACCACTATCCCCCCAGGACTTTCTTAAACTTTTCGCTGACCCCAGCAAAAATAGGTGATAGACCAGGGGTGAATTATAGTAGCTGGTAGATACAGTGATGGACATGGGGCACTGGGATGGCTGTCTGGATGAAGGAAGGGGACCTAAACAAAATGGTTTCTACAATGAGAAATCAACATGCTATTTCTCACAACACAACCCTGACACTGTGAAATCTGCCTGTTAAATTCAGTGTAATAAAGTAGCTCAAGGCAATTTTTTTTTGGAGGGGCAACCTCTCCTGCATCCTCACACACTCTGAATTTATAGATATCAATGTCCCTGTCGTACAACACAGTGGGGAAGTTAAAACTTCCCAAACAAACACACAGTAGTCTTAGACAAACCACAGTCTGAAATGAACAAACAAATGATTTCTGAGCTTTTCTGCTCTAGAACAATGCAGCGTGACCATTTAAATGCTATATTGTTGAAGTTTTGGTAGATTCTGAAATGCAAAATACAACAGTCACTCCTTGTTTGTGGTATAATATGTCTTGTGCAAGGCACACTTACAAAGTGCTTTTATGTTTATCTTGCATATCCTTTTGTTTTATTCAGGAATAAAGCATCACAGGATAACAAAATGTTATCGACACACCATGAAATGTATCCCACTACTCACGTAGCACAAAACTGGGATGTCCCACATTCTGATTGTTTCCCACATACACTGCAGTGGTCCCTGCTCCACAACGTCAAGTTACCATGCTAAGATTTGTGAATTTTGCGTGGAATTGCATCAGCAATGTTTGGGCAATGTGGGCTTCTGAATTTTGTGTGGAATTGAATCAGCAATGTTTGGGCAGTGTGGGCTTCTGAATATTTCGATTTACTGCATCTCTGATGTTCGCCATTATTAGAACAAGTTCTCATCGCATATTGCACCTGGATGATATGTTTTAGAGAGCAGGTACATTAAACTGGTGAGCTAGTGCTCTATCATCAAAGGATTGATCATCTTATTCCCATTATTCCTCAAGTTAAATGAGGAATTCTTCACCTACGTGAAAACACCAAGTGTAAGGGAACCCAATACCGATCAATGTCTACCCAGATGCAAATGCACACACATCATTAGTCTTGGAGTTCTCACACACACACACACACACACACACACACACACACACACACACACAATAGTTACACGTACTTACACTACAGTGTGCAGAGTGGAATTGAAAGAAGTGATCTCAGCAAATCTGGAAATGCCATCATAACCAATGTTATTTCCCTCAAGCCTATGAGCAAAAAAAAAAAAATGCATTAATCATTGTTATATTACCATACCAGCAAATAACCTTGCATCAGAAAAATGACTGATTTTATACATGTCTATATCTATGATACAAGACTTCTGTATCTGTCTATACACACACACACACATTAAATATATATACATATATATATATATATATATATATATATATATATATATATATATATATATGTATGGCTTGCTGACGTTTGACTGAAATGACAATGTTGAAAAGAAAATTTGCCTTTTCCCCACTTTTGTGCAATCCGGAGTTGGTATATGCAATTAGCTAGTAGGGGGTGCAGGGGGGCTTGCTCCCACCCTCGCATAAAAATAGGTTTTCAAACTTTGAGTTTTTGACATCTTAGTGTTTCAATGTTTTGTCATTTTGATGAAATGTCAGGAAACCGTGTGTGTGTGTGTGTGTGTGTGTGTGTGTGTGTGTGTGTGTGTGTGTGTATATATATATATATATATATATATATATATATATTTACATTTTCAACCTTGTTTACATTTTCAGTAAGAATAGCTTCAGGAAGCACAATTTACATTCAGTGAAGAACACAATATTTTATCAGTGGTGTTCAGTTTCCAGGCATGTTTAAGAAAGACAACTTTGTCAATGAAGTTTTCAAGATACACTCCTGTCAAAACACAGATGCCGTGCTGTAATGTCCACTCACTCACTCACTTTCCACTCTTCCTAATGAGAGTCAAAATGACAGTATACCATGAAGGGGCAGTCTAATTTCCACTTCCTCCAGCCACAGATGTCAGATAATCATGGGGGAATCTCCAAGTACCCTTCAACAGCTGAAATAAATTATCTCTCCATTCTGCTCCACAATCGAGAAAGGATCTCCTTACAGTAAACCTTGCCTGAAATAACATTAATGGGAGTCACCCAGGATACATCCTTTTGGGATACCAGAACTATATCACTCTATTCTTTTTCAATCTAATGGAACTGTGCCTCCACTCCAAGACTTTTCTGCATCACTATGTCACAGAGAGCAAGCCCAGTGACTTTATGTAGAAACCCCACTTATCTGTATCTTACATCTTCAGTCTCAGTGAATTAGTTATTACCCACAGCTTGTAACTATAGATGAGGACTGAGATATAAACTGACTGGTACAGTTAAGCTCCCATCTCACCAGTAAAAACTGTGACTAATACCACAGTTCACATGTCATGGGCTTCAGACCAGTTTTACATTAAGAAGGTTTGCGGTCTGCACTGTTGTGGCAGGACAGGTAGCTTACATCCTTCGAATATGGGAGTTGCTGATTGAAGGCTTAGTGTTTGTTATTCTAAAAGTGTATTAGTTCTGGTTTAAGCACTTGGGATTCGGGCCAGTTATTTTACATCAGGAAGGTGTGGTCTGCACTCTTGTGGGAGGAGAGGGTAGATTCTGCCCTTCTGAGCTGGGAGTTTCTGGTTAAAGGCTTATTGTGCCTGCTTATTTGAACTGTTTCTTTCTGAAACTGGTATGCCTTGTTTGCTGTAGCACAGACTAAATTCAGACATGCTGAATCTAGCTTCATTTGTATAACTTGGGCCCTAATCCAGGCCATCTTTTTTTGGAGAAGGTTCCCCTGCACCCTAGTGGCAGGAGTGTGCAAATAGAACTTGTCTGATAGAAGACTGCTGGAACGGGGCTCAGTTTTTAGCATTTTATTAGTTAATCGGTTCATTTGTTTAAATAAGTTTGCTCATTTGCTACTGTTATATTAAAAAAAATACACTTTATGCATCGCCGCTTAGCTAGGGTTAAACTATTCCCTGCGCCATAAAGTCTGCTCCTCAAATTTTCCCTTAGAACTAGCTAGTTTTTTAGTTTTAGCACTCAAATCTGTTTCTTTGAGCTCAGCACTTGTTCAGAACTCATTGTAAGCACTAAATAAGCTACAAATTACTACAGCACTCAACTTTCCTCATTTGTCTAGAGGAAACAGCTTTTAGTACTTAATAAATAAGCACCTATCCAGGTATGTCTAAGGGTCAGCTCCCAGTGTTTTCTCCTGTCTACCCGATGAATCTGGACATCTTGGGGCAATGCAGCAATTGCCTCATGTACACAGACAACCCTCTCCTCCTACCACCCAGCACTACAACCTGTGAGAGATGCACTTATATAGCCAAATTGGAAGCAAAGTTCTCTTCACCCAAGACTGGACTAGATAGTGAAGAGGAGAATGTAAACATTTGTGCCACACCACACTCATCACACAGTCCCTCAAAAACTACACCGCCAAAACACACACATAGAAACACAAAACACTTACCTACATTCATGGAGGCTCTCAATAAAAATCTGTCCAAGCAACTGAGGCCTCCAAAGCAGAAACACAAGCAACCTCCACCACCAACACAACCCAAATGACACATAGCCCACAAACTCAGTGCGCCACTCAACTACAGCCAATAAGGCATAACAACATACCCAACACTCTAGTCATAGGTGACGCTATAGTCAGGTATACTGATGTTCCACTCACCAGGCTAAACAAGGAGAAAGTTACTGTCAGCTGCCTGTCGGGTGCCAGGTTCCGTCACATTACACACGCACTCAGGTCACTCCACAACAAGTAAAAATATGACTCTGTCATTGTCCATGTTGGTATGAATTACCCGAGATGTACCTTCCTGGACTACATGAAAAGAGACATGGAGGAGCTCTCCGATCTTGCAGCCAAGGCAGGTATGACCCTAGCCCTGAGTAGCATTCTGCCATCACCCAGAATGATACCACAGTACAAGGACAAAATGATTGACTACAACAATTGGCTAAGCTACTGGTGTCATTCTAAGGAGATCCAGTATCTATCTGCCTGGGATGACATGATCGCCAGACCACAATGCTTTGCCAGAGATTGCCTGCACCTGTCACCCCTGGGATTGCGGATACTGGCTAAGGCTCTTGCCACCCCTATAGTGCCTTTCTTAGGCAAGGTTCAAATGACAAATTCACCACCGTAACAGGAACAAGCAAGCAAAATCTGAGGGTAATGCTACTCAATGCTAGAAGTCTAAAACTCAAAATGCAATCACTTGAGGCACTCGATAAAATTGAGAACATCGACATCTGTGCAGTGACAGAGACCTGGTTCAAAGCTCCAGACAGCACCCCTGCATTACCAGGCTATAATTCATACCACACCTTTCGACCACCTAACCTGGACCAAAACACTAAAGGTGGGGGCGTGTCCATATTCATTAAGGATATCCACACCTCCAGGCTAGTTGCTCAGAATAATGCATCTGAGATTATCCAAGTGCAACTAACTCTGGGCAAGACCACAATCCAAACTGTAACTTGTTACAGATCCCCCACCATGCCCCAGGATTCTTACTCCTCATTTCTTAATACACTGAAAAATATTAGGGTACAACCCAACACCCTAATAATGAGTGATTTCAACTACCCCACCATTAACTGGGAAAACTACTCATGTACCAACTCTTTTGTTCAAGGTTTTCTGGAATTCATAAATTCCAATGCTTTGGATCAACTTATCCACACCCCCACTAGTGTCTGCAATATCCTAGACCTGGTCATCACCAACATGGGCGACCGGTGTTCCACACCAGAGGTCAATTCCTCATTGGTCAGATCCAACCACAAACTAATCACTCTAGACATCCACATCCAGCCCCCTCCCCCCATTAGGGAAACCACAGTAAAAAATGTCTCCAAAGCCAACTTCACGCATCTTAAGACAGAAGTGGCAAACTTCACAACGCCGATGCAGATGGATAATAGAGGTAAGGCTGCTGAATCCTACACAAATGCATTTTATAAGCACTTACACAAATGCATGGATCTTGCTATCCCTAACAGAACCAAGATGCTATCCTCCAAAAAAGGGAAGCCAGCCTGGTGGTCCCCTGCCATAAACAAACTCTACAACAGAAGAAAGAAACTGTTGCAAATGAGTACAATCCCATGATTGGAGGAACTCCCTGGTCAGCCTCAGTAAGAAGCTGAGATCCCTTATAAGATCCTTCAAAGCTAGCTAAGAAACCAGAATTTCCACTGATTCTAAAAGCAACCACAAAGCATTCTATAGCTACATCAAGGATCTCAATGGCAACACTCAGAACTGCTCTCAGTTACAGCACAATGGCACTAAATATACAGAACCAACTGATATTGTCAACATCTAGGTAGATAGGTTCAGTGCTAACTTTACCCCCCCTCTCACCTCATAGAGAGCACATCTCTACACTGGAAGAATGTAAAGTTCCTGTAATCATGGCTGCACAGTTAAAAACCACACTCTCCAAAGCTAAGAACACAGCATCCATGGGACCTGACAACATCCCAGGCTGTGTTCTACATGAACTACAGAATGAACTGGCACCCCATCTAAGCACCATGTTCAATCATAGCCTCACCTCAGGCTTTGTGCCCAGTGAATGGCGCAAAGTGACAGTTATCCAATTCCACAAAGGGGGAGCCACCACGGACCTTGGGAACTACCGCCCATTAGCCTGACAAGCCTGTTCTGCAAGGCCATGGAACATATCATCATGGAACTTATAAACAAAGAGACTGGTAATCTCCAAACTCTGGACACCACCCAATTCGGGTTTGTAAAAGGCAGATCATGTCTCCTAAACCTGACAGATTTCTTTGAAGCAGTCACCAAAGCCGTAGACGAGGGTAACGTAGTTCACACAGCCTATCTAGATCTCGCCAAGGCTTCTGACACCACCCCCACTCTGGAAATATAGATAAACTCACTAAACTAGGTATAAATCCCTATGTCACAAGATGGGTTGCCAACTGGCTCACTGACAGAACCCACACTGTGAAAGTTGCAAATCCGACTTCAGACCAGTGACAAGTGGAGTACCACAGGGTTCAGTCCTGGGTCCTCTCCTGTTTGGTATCTACTTCTCTGAAGTACAGGCCAACACAGAAGGTCTTTGGCTAATGAAGTTCACAGATGACTGCAAACTAGGAGCCATAACTGAAACTCCTAACGATGTGGACATCCTACAAAAGGTTGTCACTGAGACAGATGCTTGATGTCAAAGTCATAGTCTCAAGCTCAATGCAAAAAAGTGCATTGTCATCCCCTTTGGTAAAAACTCTGTACCCATGAACTACCACATAGGTGGTAGTCTACTTAACACCGAAAGTGTGACAAGACACCTTGGGGCACAGGTGGACAGTAGTCTCTCCTTTGATAATCACATTGCCACAGTAGTCAGGAAATCCTTCTATGTGGCACACCTCATCACAAAAGGTTTCTCATCCAGGAAAAAAAGAGGTCATTGTTCCCCTTTACACATCACTGATTAGACCCATTATAGAGTACAATGCCCCTTTTGGTATGTACCTCAAGACGTCTACAACAACTGAAAAGGCCGCAGAAATACCTTACAAAGAGGATTAACCGGCCTCAAACAGATGCCCTACGCAGACCGTCTCAAAAAACTCCAGCTTTACTCCGTGGCATATCGCCTACTCAGAGGTGATCTCTGCCTAACATACAAAGCTATGTCAAACCCAGAGCTGTTGGACATGACCCACTTAAAGAAATTCCAATCCCTCCGACTTACACCCTCTAGGGACCTAAACCTTGTCACCACAATAAACAGAACATGCTGAAGGGATAGATTCCTGTCCCAGAGACTTCCCATACTCTGGAACAAACTACCTATCTATATCAAACAAAGCTCCTCATTAGCACTCTTCAAGAAAAATCTTGATGATTGGATGGGAAATAGGAAATTCACCCCGGGATCACATCTGTGGCTCTACTCGTCAGGGGCACAGGAAAATAATTTTCTTGGGTAGCGAAAGCCAGGATACCTTTTAGTCTAGGCTTATATAGGCCCTAGAGCCAATAGCCTAGTACCTACCTAGGAATCTATTCTCACCATTCCATTCCCTCTTGCCATCATCAATCACTCAAACAAGAACCCCCACCCCCAAAGAAAGCAATTAACTATTGTTCTGGGAAGGGTGCCATGGTCTTAAACTTGGAGTTCTGACTTTTATATTGGCCATTTCACAAGAACAAAATTAATAATTCAAGAGTGAGTTGGAGGTCATAGTCACATGAGGCCAAAAAGACAAAATCATTAGCAGACACCACAGATGCTACTTCTAAGACCACAAAATGGATTCTCTCCTATCCATGGTAATATACTGCCCATGAAAGTCAACAGGAATGATGAAATGGCACACCACAGGTGGAACAAGAGACTCTTCATATATATATTTTTTATTATTAAATAGTAATAACGGGAACCACATACTCATTTAGGATATCAGAAAACAATTACACATTGAATTATCAAAATCCCATGACCTCTCTCACACCTGCACAATGCTAAATAACTAACTCACTGTTTTATGTCCAAAATGGAATGTGCACACTTCTTCCTGAATCTGAGATTAAACTATCGGCCAGAGTCTCCTTTCAAGTACATTGACAAAGGTTTTTCCAAGGAGTATGAGAAGCATGACTTCCCCTGTAACTGGAACACCCACTCTGTTCCCCTTTCTTAAAACTGGAGGCCTCTACCTCAAGTTGTCAGTCCAAAGGATATGTCCACACCTTCCATACAACTCTAAGGAGGCATACTACCCACACTGCCCCATCTTGCCCATTGTCTTCAAAAACTTCAGGAGGACCCACATGTGCAGGCTTCCCACTGAGGAGGTTGACCACAATGTGACCTCAGCTACACTGATGGAAGAAAAATACCTGCAGCTGCTGAAGGTGTCATGATTTGTAAACTTGAAGAAAGAGATGCGAAACAAGTGACACCACCACAGACTTCTAACAACGATAAAAATCCTTTATTGGATATAAATAGAAACAAAAGTTCAAGCATAATAAAATCCCCTTTTTTTCAAAGTCCAACGATAAGCGCTTTCGGAAAAATCCTTCATCAGATCGTAATTAAAAGGATGGGGAACAGCATTTAAAAAGAAACATTAGCCAATCAGCATTGAAGTATTACACAATACTTTTTTTGGTATAGCCAATAAACAATGAGGAAAATACAACCTGAATAAACCAATTAAAGAATGTCCAATTAACATATCAGACACTACTTGTAGACCAATACGCATACACTTATGAACAAAAGCTGCTCAATAACTAAAACAGACCAATAAAAAACAGTCATTACACATTTGTCTGTGAAATCATATCACGTTGACGGCCAAGGGAAAAAAGACGTACATGATAAACAACAGCAATAAAAATAACTTCTTTAATAAGTGCCTAAAAGGCCCTATGTCTTAACATGCTGTGGTTTACAAAAATATATAAAAAAGGCTTAATTTTCTCCGTAATATAATGCTGTATAGGTTCACTTACAAAACTGATGAGACTGATTTATGTTTTCTAGATGTCAATACTCAGAGACATGGTAATGGTTTTAAATCAAAATTGTTTAGAAAGGAGACATTCTCTAATGTCTATCTACATTACACTAGCTCTCACCCTCCTTATCAGAAGAGGGCAATCATTTTGGTGATAATTTTATAAATTTCTTAAACAAATATGCGAGACTATGCCGATTGGTCTTAGAAGGCTTGTTTTTCTTGGCATTGGTTGTGATTTCATGTGTCATGATTGGATGGCTTCAGCTGCCTAAAGTACATTGACTGGACCATGAAAACTTAACACAACTAGTGCGTTTTCTATAGAGTGTTTTGAGATTGGCTAGACTCCTAATATCTTTGATTATACTTTGTCCAAACCATAGGATGTGGAATATTATGCTTTTGATGTTTTTATTTATATTAAGATACATTTTCTAGCACTGAAGCCAGCACAGCATGACTACCTAAATGTTTACATCAGTTGATATGTTAGCGGCATGTAAGCCAGTTTTTGTTTATCTTATGCATTTTCTGCAATGTCTTATTAAGAACTGTTTGCTATCAAGAAATGCTTTTATATCTGTCATTGAGATTTATCATCGCATATTATTTCTATGGTTTTTCAGCCATAGCCTGTCATCAAATTTCCAATATGCGGATGAGTGATACTTCACCTCCATTCCAATTTATCTCTGCCTTTGGTGGATAATTAGATATACAGCATTATGTTATGGAGAAAATTAGGCCTTTTTTATATATTTTTGTAAACCACAGCACGTTAAGGCATAGGGCCTTTTAGGCACTTATTAAAGAAGTTAATTTTATTGCTGTTGTATATCACGTACGGCTTTTTCCCTTGGCCGTCAATGTGATATGATTTCATGGACAAGTGTGAAATGGCTGTTTTTATTGGTCTGTTTTAGTTATTGAGCAGCTTTTGTTCAAAAGTGTATGCCTACTGATCTACAAGTAGTGTCTGATATGCAAATTGGACATTATTTGATTGGTTTATTCAGGCTGCATTTTCCTCATTGTTTATTGGCTATACCAAAGAAAGTATCATGTAATACTTCAATGTTGATTGGCTAGTGTTTCTTTTTAAATGCTGTTCCCCATCCTTTTAATTACGATCTGATGAAGGATTTTTCCAAAAGAGCTTATTGTTGGACTTTGAAAAAAAAGGGGATTTTATTATGTTTATTTTGTTTCTGTTTATATCTAATAAAGGATTTTTATCGTTGTTAGAAGTCCTTGATGGTGTCACTTGTTTCGCATCTCTTTCACCTACTCTGATGGACCCTAAACCACTACTGATTTCAAGAACTGCCTCCAGACAGAAGGTTTTTTCTACTGGATTAAGGATATCTTCAAAATAAAAATCAACACAGTTGTGGTCAGCACTTCTCCATCAAGCATCTTCTCCTGAGGCAGCAAATGATTTGCAGGAAACTCTTTTAGACTATAAAACAGTCATTCTGCATGACCTCTCCAAACTGCTCCCATGCTCAAGTTTTGCCTCAACAATCACTACCACTGCTGCCTTTTTACCGTATCAGGACCACCCAGATAACCAGGGTAGTTCTGTTACAGCACAGCCTGGAAGCTCAAATTTTCCAAAGTGCTGGGGTTTACCAGTAAATGTTAGGTTATCACCATAATGGGCACCAACCATTCTCTACCCATAGTTCCTTGCTGCTGCCTCAACGGGTGTGATCTCAGACATAGTCCTTTCAGACTATAAATCCTTAGCTTCATCTGGAATATAGCGGATATCTTCTTGGAGGTAGGAGATAAAACTCATTTTGCACTTAAGTCTCCACCAGATGCTCAGAAATGAGCATTACTGTTCATGTGGATCTAATATACCTGTCTGCCTGGCATCCTATGAGGCAAAACCAACTCAGCACTAAATGGGGACTAAGCTGACTGTGCTGCCCCACTCTTCATTTGAGTGTCTAGAACATAAGGCCTCTGGTCTGATGACATACCACTAAATTAAGCAATGGGCATCCACCTAAAATGCTGTGGTCTGTATTCACTTTACTAATTGTTTTGTTTTTGTCAAGACAGGATCCAATTAACTAATTTCATTGAATGGTGTCAAACTGACATGTTTAATAACTTACAATGAGCTTCTATGAATGCAGAGTTACTACTAGTTTAAGGGGTACAGGGGTGAAGCTCCATGAATATAAAGTCTGAGGGTTTTGTTACCACATTAAAAAAATCTTCTCAGTTCAAGCTCACTCAGTTGAACGGGCACACTGGACCATACACCTCAGTGAAAAGTGACTCAACCATAAGTAATAGATCAAGTCTGTTAGGCTGCTGCATTAACTTCTACTGCACACAACAGCCTAATAACAACATTTTCTTTAATGTTTTCTGAATTACATATCAGCCTAATACTGCCTTTAGTTTGATTTTCTGCTACTGAATACAGCTGGTCAAATTACCTAGAGCCATATCACAATATATAAATCAAAATTCTTATACTATCTAGCTTAGAGTTTATTTATTACTAAGTAAAAAGTGCAGTTCTCGAGCATGACACAGAACTAGAAACTTTATTAGATAACAAAAATTAAATAAATAAAAAATGGTGTAGCAAGAGCTTTTGTTCCACTACAAAAGATCAATTGCTGCATATTATGTGTGGCAGGTGGTGCAGAGGGTTAAAACTGTGAGTTGTAGTTCCTGTGGTCCAGGGTTTAACTCCCTACCCTCATTCACCTAGAGTATGACCTTGAGCAAGTCATTTAACCAGACATTACTCCCAAACTGACCCCTGAAAAGGGACTGTATGTCTTGTCTAGTGGGCCTACATGGTTAACAAATGGGTATTATTATGATTACATTGAAAACCATGTGACATACTCTTTATACATACTCAAGACATACCTCTTAAAAATCATCATTTACGTTTCAATGTTTTTTTTTTAACATCACCTTAAAATTCAGTCAAACTTGAAAAAAACATCAGCAGTTAAAACAACTTGCCACATATATTTTTTTTAATATCAAATAGATCTGTAAGACTTCCCACCTTCAAATCTAAAACACACCAGTCTAAAATATAAAAACAAACCTTTTAAAATTGTGCTGACAGAGTGCCTGTAAAAGGGAAGCTGCTGCCTTTTTTTTTGCTCCCAATCAAAAAGAGAACTGAACTCTTAGTACACTCCCAGCTACAGAAACTTCTATACAGCCAAAGATTTCCACTACTAATATCCAAATTAATATGGCCCCACCTACATACAACCTCAGAAATTATAACACCTCTACCCCTTCTCTGCAAGCACCCAATAACAAACTTCATTACACAGACCACAGCTTCTCAATCCTTGGCCCCAGACTTTGGGAATCCTTACCCTTCTATCTCAAGCATATGTCTTCCTACTCACTATTCTAAGCACAGCTCGAAGAAGAAGAAAAGACCTCAAAGAAGCAGGCAGATGCCAATACTACATCTCTGGCAACATCACAATCCCTACCTTGTTTTCATCCCCCTCTATTTATCAAATAAACTACCAAACTAGATGCTACACAAATGCCTTCAGTGGTTTTCTTGTAATGTACTGTCTGTAAACTCGTGTACTGTACTGTCTTGTATTCTACTTGAATATCTTCTCTACTATTACTGCACTATTTTTGCATTACACAAGTCTGAAATGGCATTATTTCCCTGTTCGTTCAGAATGTAATCTGGGCTAAGATTGAAATATGTTGTGTTCAGTGCTCTGCCTCAGTTAAAAATTCAAATAAATGCATAAAATATACAGAATAATATATGTTAAAGTACAGACAACAGTGCTTACCGCTAACATTTTTACTTTATTAAATGGGTGCTGTCCCCGAGACCTTTTCAGTCACTATCTGGATTAGAGGCATTACTATTTAAAACAATCAAATTTGAATTACAGAATTACACATTTGTTACTGGCATGTTTTGAGTAATGAAAATATAACTTGTAAAGAATTATTTGCATTGAAACAGCTATTTTGTATGTACAAATATATCTATGGACAGAAGCATTATTTTGTGCTTTACTTTCAGGCTTTGTGACATACCAGTGCATTATTTCACAATACAAAATTCTGTCCACTTGCATTGCTTACACATTGTTGCCAGATGTTTAGTTATGCTGTTTTGAATATTCAGAAAGCATTTAAATGACCAGCAATAGTAGGAAAGACAGAGAGGCTAGCCATTGCCTCTGTAACACATGTGCTTATTCTCCTTAGATACTGATATAATTTCTGAATAATGGGTGGTCACTGACTTGTGAGATGTTATTTCAGTCTGCTAACAGAATTTCAGAAATGTCTCTTTCTCTCCTAAGAAGTGGATGAAGGGGGAAGGGTCTGAGTAAGAAGAAGTAAGAAGGATGTTGCCTGGTGTAATGATCTTACAGAGCATAAAAATGGCTCTGTAGGACAATTTCATATTTAATTTGGGGGGTGAGGGGAGTACTAGCCACAGCACATATGCGCTGTCAGTGGTAGCCATTGTGCCTTTTACAGAGTTGTGCAGTGGTACTTAGTCTTCTTAGAGAAGGCAAGCTTGAAAGGCTTCTTCATCAAAGCTTCTAAGATCCGGTGGGCACAGGGACTCTTATAGGAGTCTTAAGAAGGTTCCTTTAAGGTAGGTCTTGTTGCCCTTATTAGCTGACAGGGATATGAAGTGCTGACCCTAGTGGAAATTAGAATATGCTACCAAACGAGCCTTGATAAAGAGGTAACTGAGATTTTTAGCCAGTAGCTCAGACAAATACTACAATAGCTGGTCAAGGGAGACAACTGCCATTGTATGGTTCTCTGTTCACTAACGGATTAATTTTTTTCCATTTTCCATTGTGTACTTTTCTTATGTTGTGGTTTAGAGAGGTGTCAGATATTTCTCTGATGTTCTTTACAAACCTTGTATTACTAGTCATGTTCAAAACTGGAGAAGCCATGCCAACAGCTTCAAGACAATGATGTCTGGGTGCCAACAGCTTCAGGACAAAGATGTCTGGGTGGTGCATCTTGAACAGATGACTATTTTTTATTTTACTTTTATTTATTTGCTACTTGTTTACTGTGGCGGTCCAACTAGGCTAGTAGCCTGTTTTCAGCAGAGGCCTGGGGAGAAAAACTCCACAAAAAAAATGCAAATGCAACATTAAATACAAATCTGAAATAGGTATAACATTGCTCTACTCTGCAACTGTTGTAAACAGAAATTGGCTAGTTTAAACACGGTACTAAATAATACAGTAAGTGTGGAGTATACAAAAAATTGACGTCACAGAGAACAGGATAATCACACAAAATTTGAGAAGGAAAAGAATAAAGAAATGCAAGACCATAATGAAGTTTGGGGAATACAACAAGGAGCACACCATTCTGATGCATACTTCAAAAAATGAAGATTCAAGTATTAAAGTCACAGGCAACATCAAACAGAAATTTGGAGAACACTGTGAGAATGCATGGCGAATTCTGATGATGTATAAGATCAGGAGAATATACAATATAATAGTGGGAGAGACAACGGGAGGGTAGAAATAATGAAAAATAAAGCAGAAGTGAGTTTGATAGATAAGTGGGGAGACTAGGTTGAAAAATAAATACAAAAGTACAGAAGAAGAAAAGTGTTGGAGGAGAGGAGAACAAAAAAACTGTAGTAAAAATGATGCAGCTCAGCCTGCCAACAAAAGGTTTAACAAAAGGTCTGTCTTTTATACAGAGTCAAAATGTTGACTTTGTAGAGGAGATTCTTAATTTGAAAACTTTTTACTAGGAATTTGATGCTGATATTAACTTATAAATCTAACATTAATTTAAACAATGCATTGCATTGCTTTAAGCAACCTAGTTTATATGTTCCTGTTTTGAACCCACTAATAGCAGCCTTTGAGAGACTGTGCATAGATGAATGTTAACAAGAGAAGTTTTTGTAAGTTTCATAATTTGTTGAAGGATGAGTTCATTTCTTTAAGAAAGTTACAAGGCAACATACAAACAGTTATAAAAATTGCTGATAAAAGTGGCCCTATTGTGATACTTGATCAAACTTAGTACAACATTGAAATTAAAACAATGTTATCTGACAGCTTTTATGTTAAGATCACCAGAAGTTGTGTTGATTATATGATGTGTTCTGTTCCACGGACCTTGAAAAATTTGTTAACTCATAGGCCATTGACAAACCTTTGTTCAATTATTTGTTGATCGACAAACCACTAGTACCTATTATTCAGGGTCTTCCTAAGCTTCACAAAGATCTAGGTTCACCCCCCTTTACGTCCAATATTATCTGGATGCAATTGGTGCACCAAGCTCCTTTCTATTTATGTTGTGAAGGCCTTAAGACCACTCTTAGACTTAAATTGTTAGGTCTTAAAGGACACAACAGTTTCTATATGATTTATTCATGTATACCAATTGATACGTTTCTAGTATTGGCATGTTTTTAGTTACTTTCAATGTGAAATCCTTTTTCACAGTAATTCCCAACGAAGCTGGAATAGCCAGCGTTAGGCAATATTTGACTGAGAACAACATTTTTCTGCCTATAAGATTGCAGTGTTATGGACTTTATTATGGTGCATTTTGGAAAACAATTTTGTGTTTTTATTGATTTTTTTTTAATTGGCAAAGGAATTGCATAGCTATGGGTACGTCCTGTGCTAAGAGCTACGCCAGTGTTGTCATGGCCGTATGGGAACGTGAACAGGTTATGAGTGGACCTTTTAGTAAATCTACAATTTTTTTATCAAGGATTTGTTGATGACATTTCCTCTTATGAGGAGGTACCTTGGATGAGTTATATGATTTTGAAAATTAAATGAATTCAAGCACTTCTTTTCTTCAGTTTTTCTGTGTCTTCTCGACACAGTATTGATTTCTTAGATGTGAGGATTATGACAAGTGATGATGGTTTTATTTCTACAAATCTTTTTAGGAAACCTTGCCATTGTAACCATCTTCTGTTTCGGGATAGTATGCATCCACCACATATTTTTGAAAATGTAGTTATAAATCAAGTTTTCCAAACATCATGACAATGTAGAAGATATTGACTTTTTTTGGCCAAACCAATGAGCTGGTCAGGTCTTTTGCTGAAAGGGGTTACAATGAATATGAGATATGTCATACCACTGATGAAGTTACACAACTAAGGAAGAGTACTGTGACACCTTATTTTTCAGGCAAAGATGTATATGTTAAGAATAATATTAAACAAAAAGTGCCTATGTACTATTCTCACAATGTCAGTTATTTTACTTATGTTTATAAAAAATATTTGTCCATTCTTACAACTGACAGTGATATCAGGGAATTGGTTGATGATCAACCCAACTTTCTGTTTAAGAACATGATGTCCCTAAGGAGACAGCTATGTTACCCCAAGGTCAACAGGGCATCCAGTAAATTTAATTACATAAAACATTGTGGCAAATGCCCTGCATGTAAGTTTATTGATAGTAGTGAAAAATGTTCACATCCTGAGCAATGCAGAAATTATGTTTGCAGGAGTCACTTGTGATTCCATGCATATCATGTATTTAGCATACTGTTTTTTTGCCAAACAGTTTATGTTGGCAAAACAGATAGGACCTTGAGGGACAGAATAAAATAACATATTATATTAGCAAACTCAATGTGTCTAATGTTTTAGCTAAGCATATTAAGTTGACCAACAGTGAGCATGGTTTTAAGTTCATGGCCATTGGGAGAATTTATGATAACATTCGAGGTGGGGATGTAAGTAATTTGACTGAACAGTTAGATGCTAAATGGTTCATCAGACTGAGAGGTGATTTTGGCCATGGTCTTAATGACAAGGTTCCCATTAGACCTATGCTGAAGGCCAAACCCCTTTTTTAGGTAGTTTTTATACATACATACATATTTTTATATAATTTTATGTCAGTGTTTCTGTATGTGACCATCTATATATATATATATTTATATATATATATATATATATATCTTGTATATGATACTTTTGTTTTTCATATGTTTTTATTTTCCACGTGATTTTATTTGGTTTAATGTGTATTTTAAACTGTTAGGCGCTTTTAATTGTGAGTGCTCTGTGATTGGTTTAATTTTTATTGGAGTTGGTATATTACAAAGAGTTCCTGTGAGCTTTATTACATCTGATGAAGCAGTGTATCTGTGAAAGTGCTTATGTAGGTTTGATCTGTAATAAACAAATTTCTACTGGATTCTTTGGCCGTTTCCAAGTCCACATATTTTTTTTTGGATTAACAATAAAACTTGACTTGGGTTTTGCAGACCCACCCTTGTGCTGCACTAAGCATGTCCGTTTTACTGAGCTAGTTTTAGAACTTGCTGGAAAGGTACAGGCTTTCCCTAGAAATCATATATGGGCTGCAGCTGCCATGTGCTTAGGCCTGTTTCAGTTAGCCATGTGCTACATGCTATCTACGTTTGTTCTAGAGGTTGCCGAAACCATGCTCTTATCACTTGCAAGCATATTTGTGTGCCTATCCGTAAGCTCATGTATTTGACAAATCTCTATAGCTTTGCTCAACATTAAATCACTGTCACAAAGTAAAATCTTTCTCACAGCAGCATTATTAACACCACATACAAGAAAATCACCAAATCTGCACATTTTAGCCTTGTTTCTCAAGTCAGTAGTATAAGCTGCAAAAGTTTCTCCTGGCTTTTGGTATCTTGTATAAAATAGGTGCCTCTCCAATGTAACATTTGTCTGGGGGTTACACATTTCTCTAAATTTATGTTTCAAGCACTCAGTGTCCTCCCTTAACTCAGCTTGTACAACAATATGGCGGTTCCCCCACTCCTGCATATACTGCTGGTGCATACACAAATGAACGCTCTCTTTCAATGGCTTCTGGCCCCACTAAGTTAAGCAAAATAGATGGGCTCATACATGCATCTTTATCAGAAAAAAGCTGCTTGCATAAAAATATCATAATCCTGCTCAAATACTCTCCAATTCTCTGCAATACTATTATCAAACAAGTCGGCTGGGTCTGCAAAATGCCTCTGTCATATCAACACACAATTATAAAGATCCTTGGAATTATGTACAAGCATACACACATATATGTCAGGAATTTATGCCAGAACCCGTAACTATGCTCGGTAGCACAAAGAATTTTTGAAATAACTGTACTTAGTGAAATAAGTCTCCATAGCCCAAGAACACTTTGAAATCAATACACTTTGCAGAACCACCCCTTTTCAGTGTAAGAAACACTTCGAAATGACTGCACTTTGCAAATGAACTGTAAGAAACTTCTCGAAATGGCTGTACTTTGCAAAATAATTCTGTACAGTGTAAGGAACACTTTGAAATGACTGCACTCTGTGACTAAAATGTGCAGAGCACAAGAAACTTTTTGAAATGACTGTATTCTGACTGCACTTTGCAAAATAGATGTACTTTGCACACGGTAATCTCTTCGAAATAACTGTACTGTAATAAAGCACACACTGCAAACACTGCACACTCAGAAATGCCTCAAACAACTCTAGTTATACTTTGAATGGCTTTGGTCAATACGAAACAGTAGCTCATGTCAAAACATGGTCATTTACTAAAAAATATGCAGTCACCTTGGCTTTTTATGCTTATTTTGCCTGTTTATTGTACTTGCTATGCCCATTTGACCTTTTATCATGCTCATTATACTTTTCTTGTGCTTGTTTTACTTTTGGCATGCTAGTTATGCAAACTGGAAGCAACTCTGAACACTCACAAGTATTTCTGGATAATTCTATCAAATATCGTGGTTTTGAACATTTTGTTTAATCAATAATGCATTTTGTGCCTTTTGTTTGATTAATAGTGTGTTTTGTGCTTTGCGAATGCTTTGTATTGTTTTCTTTACAAAATAAATAATTTATGCAAGTTTTGGTTACCTGAAGATCGTTTCTGGCCTTTTTTAATTGTTTGAGCACTGTATCACCCAACCTGCTCAATGTATTTTTACTGTTAACTCTGCACCTCATGGCATGAAGAAGTTTTACTCTCTTAACCAGTTCTAACACCATTTCGCTCATTCGATCAAGATAAAACAGACAAACAGTTGTTCAGTTTAAGCAGCTTTATTATATACAAACACATCAGGATTGAGGCTTAGTAACTTAAACTTAGATAAACTTATAAACAGACCAAATACTGCACTCATACATGTTAACACTCTAGCTGTTCTCTCAAAATGGCACTGTTGCCTGCACGTGCGCTCTATTTATATGCATATGCCCTCACTTTGAAATGTTTCTTAAAGTTACAATACATGCTCTGTTCTACAATAACCAATTGTCATTTAAATGTGTTTTGAGTAGTTTTTTGAACATGACAGGGTTACCGGTGTTAAGAATATGTTGAGGGATGGAATTCCATGATTTAGAAACACGTTTGAATAAGCAGAATCCCCAAAGCTGTTAGTGGATTTAGAAACTTTTAGCTGGAATTTGTCCAACAATCTTAGGGTTCTGCTATTGGTGTGGGTTTATACCAAGTTTGGGAGGGCTGGGTATTTATCAGGTTAATATATGACAGAGTAAATTACTGTAAGTTGGCTTAAGGATAAAAGGTTGGACAGAGCTAGCCATTTTAGTTGTTGGAGAGCAACAGTGATGGATTCTGTGAGGAAGATTTGCAGCAAATTTGGTGATTTTGTGGTAACATGCCTCTAGCTGGTTCAGGTCAGATTTTCTAAGGTTTGTGAATATATGGGAGGCATACAGAAGTGTAGACAAAAGGTGGGTCCTGGCGACTGATTATCTGGAGGGGTTGATGAAGTAAGTCTTAACTCTGTAGAGACAGCCTAATTTTATGTGGGCTTTTTTAACAACAAGTGACGTTTGTCAAATCTCAAACTGCTATCAATGGTGACACCTAGCAGCTTGGTTTGTGAGACTGGCTTTATTAATGTGTTGTTGGATGAAATGATCTTACAGGGATGACTGTGGTTATTGGACTTGTTGCAGTTATTGGGGAAAAAGCATTAATTTGGTTTTGTTAGGATTTAGCATAAGTTGATAGTTGAGAAGGTAGGATTCAAAGGCAGAAAAGGATTTTGGGTAATTTCTTGAAGTTGTGGTAGGGAGGGTGCAGCACAGATGACAGTGGTGCCATCTGTGTACTGGATGATAGTAATAAAGCTAATAGTGATGTAGTGCTTGTTTGTAAAGATAAAAAAGAAGAGTGGACCTAGAATTGAGCCTTGTGGGACACCAACTGTAATGGGTAGCAGGGAACAGAGATAATTTTGTCATTTCACAGTTTGTTGTCGATCAGACAGTTGTGGAGCCAGGACAGGGCTTGTGATATGTTAAGGGATGCAAGCTCATTTAAGATATTTTGGTGGGATATTGTGTCAACTGCCTTAGACATATCTAGAAAGAGAGAAGAGACAATTTACTCATTATTTCTGAGTTGGTTTACAGTATTAGTGAAACTTAAAAGGACAGGTGTGGTGCCGTGTCTTGGTAGAAAGCCATGTTGAGAATTGGTTAGGAGATTGTTTTGTTAATAGATGGTCCACTAATTGACAGTGAATACATTTCTTCAAATTTTTTGAAAGGGGTGATAGAATGGATATTAGTCTATAATTGGAAAGTTCTTCTGAGGAGCCAGCTTTGTGCAGTGGGATCACATAGGAAATTTTCCCAAAGCTTGGGATGTATTTTTCAGAGATAGATCTATTATTCAAGACTGAAACAGGGTAACAGATGGCATCAGCTGCTAGCTTGAGGTATTCATTTGGTAGCTGGTCAGCAGCTAGTGATGTGGGCTTTAGTTTAACAATTTATTTTACTTGTTTGGATAGGTTGTAGAAAGAGAGTAGTGGAGCTAACAACTGGTTTCAGGTGGAGTGACTACTGAAGCATTATTACTGTTCTTTATGAGTGAAAGTACGGAATTGGTAAAGGAGGAGTTGAATTGGGTAGCTATACTGTCTTTAGAATTAATGGTAGTAGGGATTAGGGGTGAGGATTGGCCTGGATGTAGAATTTGTTTAATAGTACTCCCGAATTTTTGAAGATGATTTTGGTGTTTGTATTGGATTCTGGTGTAGGAAAGTTTTTTTTTTATCATTCTTGACTTGTTTTTTGGATTTGTTTCTTATCTGCCAATAGTTATCCAAGGAGGCTTTGCTTTTGCTGGCCTGGTATTGGACCCAGAGTTTGTCTCTCTGTTTTAGTAATTGTATGGCTTCTTTACTTGGCAAAGGACTGTAGTTGAAGCTAGTTCTGACCTTTCTAATGGGAGCCAGATTATTTAGAATATCCAGAAATGTATTGTTAAAATATTGAACAGCTGAGTCTAGATGGAGATATTTAAGTAAGGACCAGTCACAATTCTGGAGGAGCAATTTAAAAATATCTACTGAGAAGTTTCTTTTGTTGCATACTTGTCTGTATATCACTCTTTTAGTGGGACATTCACAGTGTCTAAGAAGTTAGATGGCTAAGTGGTCACTTAGGCTGTCTGAAAAACATCCTGAGTGATAGATAAGTGAAGGTTTATTGGTCAGTATCCAGTCAAGAATAGGCTGCTTGTTACTATGCTTGTTTATGCTTGTAGGTGAGTGTATCATCTGGGTGAAACTATGAAAGATTATGTAGCTGGAGGGATTGCCAGAGGAACATGTACACCAGCCAGTATTAAGTCCCCTATTATTGTGGTTTCTTGGCTAAATGTGGTGGAAGACCAAGAGAGAAGGTTCTCAGTTATAGACAGGTTGTTGCTCGGACGGATGTAAACTGACAGCATGATACTGTGTTTATTGGGTTTGACCTTGAGGTGGAAGGCTAGTATTTCAGTGTTATTTTGGTCCGGGGGTGGGGGTTACTTGCATGCGCTCCAGATTTAGTGCATATGCATATATATTATTGTTTCTCTTTCACCTCACTTGCCACGGGTAGGATTTCGTTATGGTCTGTGTGAGGTTTAAGCCAAGTTTCTGTTAAGACTGCTATATCAGGGTGTACAGGGTGAATGCAGCAAGGAACTCATGTATTTTATTTAATATACTCCCAAGATTCATATTAATGAGCAGAATGTCGGAGCCCTTTCACGTATGTTGGTAAAGGGGTGGAAACTAGATGTGTTTGATGTTTGAGTTGTTTGCTGCATGCTGTAAGGAGCTTGTTGTATAGATTTAGGGCCTAGGTTTGGGTGTATGTCACCACTTAACTGTAACTGTGTTTTTTTATGAAAAGATGGGTGCAAGAGTTTAGGCGATGGTCTAGTGTACTTGTGAAGTTATTGTGTATATGTATTTATATGAAAATGGTTCTATTTTAGTGCTACTGAAGAGGTGTTCTGCTCTACATATGTTAATATAAGACGTCTGAGGTGGGGAGGGGAAAGGGTAGGTGGCAGAATGTATTTTTATAATCATGAAATTGTGAAAAGTGGTGAGGTGTAGGGTTGTTGTGAGTAGAATGGAATAGATATGTGAAAGAGTAACATTGTTGGGTTGAGGGTGTATGATGTAGATGTGAACCTAAGTGATCTATTGCATTAAGAGAATATGTGTATAGTGAGAGAGGTAGGGTTTGGGGTTTGTTATGGGAGTGGTTAATTAGTTGAATTAAAGGCAACTGGTTTGTAATTGCATAGTTGGTTGAGGTGGGTGTGGTGAAGTTAAAATAAATGTAGGTGTAGTGGGGGTAAGTGGGAATTGGGGATTGGGTAGGATAACGGAGTGAGCCCGAGACCAGTGAGGGTGAATGGAAAGGGGTAGACTCTAGCCTAGGGGGTGAGAAATGGAGCAGAAAAAAAAACAATCAGGTGAGATTTCTCTTACTGTTTACTATTCTCTAACTACAAGGCGTGGCCAGTAAGGGTTAATTCTATGCTGCACACAAGCAATTTTTCCTTCTAAAAAGCCAGAGTGGGAATTTAAAAAGTACAGTTTTGTACCCACCATAAATGTAGATGTTCGAGTGTTCACACTGCTGCAGTCATCACACTTGGGTTATCCTGCTGTCAGGCTGTCCCACAGTTGGCCAGAGTTCTAAAGTCTTGGTCCGGCGTCGGTTGATGTCGCTTCTTCCCTGACGTCAGTGCGCCAGGGGTATATAATAGGCATCCAACGCCATTTTCTTCAGTTTTTCTTGCCCCAGATGTCAGGTGCCCCCAAGTAGGTAGGCAATACATATTGCTAATAAAACATGTAAAAGGAATAAAATGAATACCTTCAGTTACAAGCAAATACACCACAAAGGTTGTACAGGATTGAAAAGGTAGATAAAAGTTCAGCTAGGTCAGAGGGGATGGAGGGAGGGTAACCTGGACTGCAGCAGTGTGAACACTTGAACATCTACATTTATGGTAGGTATAAAACTGTACTATGTTCATCATTTTACACTGCTGTAGTCATCACACTTGGGTTGAATCCCAAAGCTAAGGATGGGTGGTGGAACTAAACAGGGTTTGGAGAGGCTAGTAGGCCCTGCAGAACTGCAGTGGCAAAGCCAGCTCTGGTTTTAGAGTATAGAGGGAAGTGATAGTGCTTGGTGAAGGTGTGCACTGAACTCCAAGTTGCAGCCTCCAAAATATCCTTGGTTGGTACCCCTCTGAGGAAGGCTGTTGATGTTGCTGTAGCCCTGGTGGAATGGGGCCTGATGTTACCAGGTACAGGTTTCCCATGGTGTGTGTAGCAGAAACGGATACAATGTCTATCCATTTTGAAATGGTCTGTTTTGAGATGGCCTTTCCTTGTGATCCTGCAGCATAGGATACAAAGAGCTGGTCAGATTTTCTGAAAGCCTTAGTTTTATCCAAGTAGTAACGTAATTGCCTGTGAATGTCCAAAGAGTGTAGGAGCCTTTCCCCTTTGTTCTAGGGGTTTGGATAAAAGATGGGCAAATGAATGGTTTGGTTTAGGGCCACACTGGATACCACCTTTGGCATAAAGGAAGGGTTAGTTCGTAAAGAGACTCTGTCTTGATGAAAAATGATGAAAGGCTCCACTGCCATTAGGGCCTGTAGCTCTAAGACTCTTCGTGCTGAAGTTATTGCTAGCAGCAGGGCATTTTACCATGATAGAAACTGTAGATCAGCTGTAAAAGCTGGTTCAAAGGGCGGTAGTTAAGTTTTTCCAAAACAAAGTTGAGATCTCAAGTTGGTGTTGGTGCTCTCCGGGGCAGTCTTATGTTCTTAGCCCCTCTGAGGAACTGTCTTAGTAATGGATGTGAAAATATAGGAGGATCCGTGTTGTATTGAGCTGAAATAGCTAAGGCGTGGATCTTAATAGATGAAAAGGAAAGTCCTTTGTGCAACATCTCAGTTAAATATTGAAGAATCTGAAGAATATTTGGGACAAGGGGATTTTGGCCTTAAGCCTGGTTCCAGGTGCAGAATCTTTAAAATTTGTCTGAATAGGCTTTCCTGGTGCTGGGCCTCCTGGCCTCCAGATGACATCCATCACAGCTTTAGAGAGAAGTGTTGACTGGTTGTTTAGGTAATTTGCCATGCAGCCAGATTTAAAGTCTTGAGCTAGCTGTGTAGAATCTGATTGTTTTGCTGAGTGAGCAGGTGAGGAACTGGAGGTAAAATCCATGGTGGGCCTTGAGCCATGTTCCTTAGTGTTGGATACCAGTGTTGGCGTGGCCAGTCTGGAGCAATGAGTATCATTTGTGGCCTCTGTAATCTGGCTTTCAGCAGCACCTTTGCCAGAAGAGGCAGTGGAAGAAAGGCATACACTGTCAATGTTTTCCAACTGAATGAGAGGGCGTCCACTTTCCAAGCTAGTGTGTGGTATGTCCTTGTGTAGAATTTCTGTAGTTGGTAGTTTTGGGGGGGAAGCAAACAGATCTATGTCTGGGCTCCCCCATTTTTGAGTTATCTTTGTGAATACTTGTGAATCTAGTTTCCACTCGTGAGGATCTATGATGTTTCTGCTTAGATCGTCTGCCAATGTGTTTTTCTTTCCTGGCAGGAATTGTGCTTGTAGTTGAACTTGGTAGGTCAGTGCTGTGTTCCACAAGGTCATTGCTTGAATGCATAGGGGGTAGGAATGTGTGCCCCCTTGCTTGTTTATGTACCACATCACTGTGGTGTTGTCCGTCTTTATTAGGAGTTGTCCTGGATGTAGGAGGTCCTTGAAAGCTGTTAGGGCATTTTGTACAGATAGCATCTCTTTTTGATTGATATGTAGATGCCTTTGATCTGCAGACCATTTGCCCTGAATACACTGTCCTGCCATGTGTGCTCCCCAGGCATAATCCGATGCATCTGTTGTTATAGTTTGCCTGGCTGTGGGTAAGGTAAAAGGCTGACCCTTGTTGAGGTGACATGCCTGAGCCCACCATAGAAACTCCTGTTGAAGGCAGGGAATTAGTGGAATTATTGTTTCCAAGCTGTGGCTGTGATGAGTCCATACGCTTTTCAGATACCATTGTAATTTCCTCATATGCAGTTTTGTAAATGGTATTAGTAGTATGCAAGATGCCATGAATCCCAAGGCCTGCAGAATTTTTCTTGTAGGGAGTTGGGTCTTTGTTGCCATCATTTTGAAGTATTGAGTCAGTTGTCCTTTCTTGTCTGGCGTGAGATAAGCCATCTGGGCCGTTGCATTTAAGCTGGCACCCAGAAATATTATGTCTTGTGAGGGCACTAGTTTTGACTTCTTTTCATTTACTGTGTACCCTAGGCAACTTAATAGGTTTTTGACAAACGCCAGACGCTTTAAAAGAATGTCCTTGCTTTCTGCTTGAATAAGGCAGTCATCCAGGTATGGATATATTTGAATTCCTCTTTGTCTGCAGTATGCAATTACTGGTGCCAGGTATTTTGTGAAGACCCTGGGTGCAGTAGATAAGCCAAAGGGCAGTGCAGAGAATTGGTAATGGGTTGAACCTGCTATAAATCGGAGGTATCTTCTGCAATTCTGTCTGATAGGGACATGCAGGTATGCCTCCTTGAGGTCCAATGTTACTAGCCAAGCCTTCTTGCCCAGCATGGGAAGAAGTTGCTGTAGTGTTAGCATCTTGAATTTGGGTACTTCCAGATATGTGTTTAGAATTGAGAGGTCCAGAATGGGTCTCCAGGCTTTGTCTTTTCGGGGAACTAGAAAGAGTCTTGAGTAAAATCCTTGTCCTTGCTCCTGTGTAGGAACCTGTTGAATGGCTCTCATGTCCATGAGAGCTGAAATTTGCTTTTGAGCCTCTGCCCATTGATATGGTGGCAGGTTTGGCATTCCTTTTATCCTTGGTAAAGTGTGAAAGTGGAATCTGTATCCTTGAGATACAATATTTAGGACCCATTTGTCTTTTGTGATGATGTGCCAGTTGTCTATAAAAAGTGCTAGTTTTCCTCCCAAGGGAGCTGCCAAGAGGGATTTGCTTGGTATTCTGAGGGGTAAGTCATTGTGTTTGTCTTCTGATAGTTTGAGACCTGTCTTCTCCTCCTTTTTGGGTTGTGGCACCGCATTGTCGAGGCTGGTAAGAGCCTTGTGACTGACCTCTGCCCCTTGGGTGTCTGTATTTGCCCCTCTGTGGTCTGGCAGAAGCTGGAAAGGACCAGCTTTTGGTTGGCCAATTTCTGCTGAACGAAGGGGTTGAACCTGTAGAAAATCCTTGATCGTCTGCATAGATTTTGCCTTATCCTCCATTTTCTTCAAAACCTCTTCTGCTGTAAAGGTGCATCCAATAACTTTGCTTTAACATGATCAGGTAAAGTTTGTTCTTTTAACCAAGCATGCCTACGTATAACAGACCTGTCACTGCTGCTCTACAAGAAACTTCCAGTGAATCAAATCCACATTGCAAAGTATGTTTTCCCACTTGTTCAGCTGCATGCAACAAATCTTGCATTTCCTTGTAATCAGGCTGTTCTGTATGTGTGATCATTTTTTGTTTTAATTGAGACATCAAATATTGTTGATATTTCAGCATGTGAAACTGTCAATTTAAGGCCCTCATAGCTAGAGTAGCTGAGGTATATACTTTCTTTCCCCATCTGTCTAGTGCTCTAGAATCCCTTTCAGAGGGTACAGGATTTTTAGCAATAGAGGCCTTAACCCCTTTGGGACCCTGGGAAATGGTTTCTGGGTCAGCAACAGGGCTTTTAAATAGGAATTTGTGTGAGTCAGGGACTCTGCAGTATCTGTCTGGTTTGGCTGGTGCAGGAGGTAGCAATCCTGGCCTTCCCAGTGGAAATGTTCCCTCATGGTATGTAAAGTTTCCCCAAAAGAGTAGTCTTCTGGGGGAGATGCTGAAGGGATATAGACTCTTCAGCATCAGAGTCTTCATAAGGGGGAAAGGAATATTCCTGTTCCTCAGAAGAATCTGAGGAAATTGAAACCTGGTCAGAGGAAGCGTAGTCCTCCTCCTGTCTTGGCCTTTTATCAGGATGGGGATTGGAACCCCTGATTAGGGTAATTAAATCTTCAGCCATCTTAAGCATCTGTTTCTTAGGCATGGGGCCTTGTACTGGAGACTGCTGTACAGTCTTCTTTGTTTTTAAAGGGGTTTTCAGCTTTGCATAGGATTCAATAGTGAGTGTAGTCGGTCTGAAGGCACCTTCTGCAACTGAAAGCGTTTCAACTGCACCGGAATCTCCTTCAGCCATGGAGTCGGAAGAGCCTAAAGGTAAAGGTTGTGGAGGCCTAGCAATCTCTGCTTGGGAATCGGATGCCGCCTGGGGTTCTAAATCAGCGGTCGTCAGGGGCTGCGTAGGCACCTCACTGAAAACCGGAGAACCAGCGAATGGCCTAGCAGAGGCCTCAGAGTCTGTTTTGGGTCTCGGCTGCCTGTCCTTATCTTTGCGTTTTTTATGCATTCCGGTCGTCGGTTGCTCCGACGGCATGGTATAATTAAATTTCCTACCAAAATAATGTTGGGCGAAATCAAACTGACGTTTAATAGTTCATTTGTTAAACCTAGCACAAAACCGACAACCTGTGACATCGTGGTCTGGGCCTAGGCAAGGAATACAATAAGAACGAAAGTCCTTATGAGGTATTTGCTTCCCACAAGAAATGCAATTGTTAACTTTTTCTGACATCGGACTGAGGCAAGAAAAGGTTCCCCAATGGGGTACTTAGCTTTATTGAAGACTTTGGTCTGAAATTCGATTTGAAAATCTCAGGAGTTGGCTGACCGGCACTTGCGAACTGCTTCTGCTTCGGGCACTGCGCGGCAAGAAAGACTGAAGAAAATGGCTTCAGATGCCTCTTATATACCCCTGGCGCACTGACGTCAGGGGAGAAGCGACAGCAACCAACTTTGGAACTCTGGCTGACTGCGGGACCGCCTGACGGCAGAATAACCCAAGTGTGATGACTGCAGCAGTGTAACACGATGAACATCTGCAGCTATATTGCCTGCAGCAGTGTAACACGATGAACATCTGCAGCTATATTGCCTAACACAGACAAAAATAATGGGAGGGGGGAACTTTAAAGGGAGTGAAGGAGAGGTAGGCAGCTGCCTCCCTTGGCAGAGTGCATACTAGTTCACAATTAATAAATCAGTGCTGTACATTTTATTGGCAAATCTGATCTTAAGAAATGGTGTGCACTTTTCTTTGAGTAACAGCTTATATTGATTACTTATTTTGTTCTTGCTTCAGTCCCTCGTATTCGCGAGAGGCAGATTATGCTGATAATTTAAAGTTTTACAGTGGCCGCTCTCATGAAGGCGACAGGAGGGGTAGGAGCAGAGTGCAGTGAATAGGACACTCAGTGCCAGGAGACAAGCAGCTGCAGTCTGTAATGAATGTCAGTGGATCTGTTAGGCTGTACAAGGCTAGTATGCGGAACCACGGGGGAGATGAGGACTATGAGTATCTTTTTGGACATTAGGGCCAGAGACTTCTGAATTGCCTTGACAATGAGAAGCAATGTTATATTTGCATGCAATGGGCCCTTTGCCGTGAGCTCCACCATGTCCCTTGTCAGTGAGATATAAGCCGGGCACTTTCATGTTGATGGAGATGCAAACAAATTTATTACAAGATATTTCCACCTGTACAACATTTTGTTAACTGCTGTCTGACTCGGGGACTATTTATGTGTTAAAAGCAGAGTTCTGCTTAGTCTGTCTGCCAGAGTGCTGTATTCCTCCAGCATGTGCACTGCTACCAAGAACAGATTCATTAGATATGGCCCAGTTACACAGCTTGATGGCTTTTCTGCACAAAGGAAGGGAATGCATTTCTCCATTTGCTGATGTACCAGAAACAGACATGTTATCTGTATAAATAGCCAGGAAACCTTTATATAGAGTTGTCTAGAAAGCTTGTAGGGAGAGAAGAACAGCACATCGCTCCAAAACACTTAAGTGCAACTGCTGTTTCTGCAAGGACTATGAGCCCTTGGCTGTTCTGTATTGAAACCGACTCTCCATGGTAGGAAAGATACATCTGTGGTAACAGCGGCTATGGGGACTGCAGAATGGAAAAGCTCACCAATGACCAGGCTGGGGGGGGGGTCTGAAGCCACCTATAAAAGTGCTTCATGCACCAACATGCTACTGTAACCCTTTGGGAGTATGAACATTCAGGATGATGCCACTGCAAGCTCGCCATGTGTACCATATAAATTACAGACATCATAACCAAAGCATTTGAATACCAACTCTAATGTGCTATTCTTTGTTAATAGCAGCTGCTACCGAACCAACTAGTGCTTTATACTTGTCCAAAGTCAAAAAGATTCTGTACACCTGATATCCAAAAAGCACCGTCTGAATGTAATCTGCTTGTAGAGTACAACTGGGCCTTTTCGAGATAAACAATAATGGCCACGAAGCTGAACAGCTTGGTTAAAGTAGAGAGTGGGTTTTGTTGTCAGGGTGCACCTGGGATGCTGCAACAATAGGCCAAATGTATTGGTTCAGAAAGTCTTTAAATAACACTTCTAGTAACCTGTTAACACTGCAACTTTATTCTTAATAAAATGCTCACATACTAACATCTCGGCTATTAAGCCTTTAAGGTATGTTGTTGTTGTCTTTCGGCTTTTCCCGGTTAGGGGTCGCCACAGCGGAACTCCGGTCTGCTAATGATTGGCAGTAGATTTTCACAGTGCCGAGTTACCAGCTCGATGCCCAACCTTCAACAAAGGCACACCCATTCATGCATGTCTTTTGGAATGCCACTCGACCCACGGGGAGGACATGCAGACACCACACAGAAGGCACTCCCCGCACACTAGCTGAGAATCGAACGGGAGAACCTCTTGCTGTGAGGCAACAATGTTACCGCTGGACTACCATGGATTTAAGCGTTTAAGGTATGTGAATAACTAAAACACAGTAATACCTTTAAATCCAAAGATGTATTCAACCAATCAGAAAAGCTACATTACTGTCATGTAATTAAACAGCTCATACATAATTTATTGTTCATTCCCCTAGGAGGCAGTGTCCCGTAAGTAAATATATACCATGTCTCTTTCATTAATAATTTGTCAGACATATATTGAAATATAAATCTAAAAAAGTACATCTAATAATTTGAAATCCCCTCCATGCTACTCCGTAAAATGTACAGGCACTGGACTCTATCATCGTTTTTACTGTCCCTTGCATGTTCTTACATTAATTTACCAACTTGTCTCTCAGTCTGTCCTATGTAAAACAATTGTCACAGACAGTGCACAGCATAAATTTCACACTCTATATAACAGTTCTTAAATCCCCTAGCCTTCAATACTTGTCTATTGATTACATAATATTTACTCTCGTCTATATTTACAAACCGTACACCCTCTACACTCTGATGTTTCATTGCAATGTAGTTGAAGCAACAGTGAATAACTCAATTAGCTATAGTTACACAGTTTCTAATTAGACAGGGCTTATCTTACCCAATGATCCTATAATACTGTCAACTTTTACAATATACCAATACTTTTTAACAATTCTTGCAACACTTTCCACAATGGGAGCAAAACTTGAAATTCCTTCATTCTGTTCTTCTTGTATTTGCTTCCAATTACACTTTCTTGATCTGCTTTGTCTGTTTTCAATTCTTGATAATAGTTTCTCCAAATTATCCTGCTCATAACCTCTACTCAGATGCTGAATAATTCCCTGCTCCTCTCTCTGAAACTGTTCCTCAGAACACAATCTCCTAGCCCTTAATCCCCATGCAGTAATGACTGAACAAGATGCTTTGGATGAAAACCATCTGCTGACAAAAACATTCACTGATGTTTGATCTCCCATAGCCTCTGATGAGCTGCTATTACTAGAACCACATACATGATAAATGCCGTGGGTGCTGAGCTGAAACTGAACAGCAGGCCCATGGGCTGATGGTGGCCAACCTCTACCCAGAAGTTCACAAACCTGATAACATTCTTAATAATCCTTATGAGCGAGAAGGCATGCTGGAGTTCAAAAGGGCACAACTAAAAGATTCTAACTAGGTATGGGAAGATGGGAAGATGGGAAGATTATCTGCACCAAGATGATTCAGAATTTAGTTTTCCTTTTGGACAAAGTGATTTGGGCTGTTGAGGTATAGTATGGGCATGAGATCTTGACTCTTCTATTACAGAAAAGTTATCTTGAATAATAGCTTTGACCTCTCGGGTGTGGTGGGACTATCTGAATGGGTCTTTTATTGAGGAGGCTGATGACCTTATGTCCTGCCTCCTTTCACTGATAAGTGTGATATTTTGCAGGGATTTGGGTTGGAGGAATTGTAATGAAATTTACTCTGTAACATCTGGATATTATGTCCCTTACACTGCTGTCTTAGGTGAACGTTGAACACTTGATTAAGTGGAGGGCAGGCTTTCAGTGATTACCTTCTGAGGAGAACATTTGAAGAATGCTTCTGGTTTGCTGCTTACCATGTGCTAATTATCCACAGCCACATTACTGATCATAAATTGCCTGAAACATATGCGAGTTACTGACATTGCTACTGAAGGAGCCCTGCCCCTGTAAACATGTGAGTTACTGACATTGCTACTGAAGGAGCCCTGTCCCTGTAAACATGTGAGTTACTGACATTGCTACTGAAGGAGCCCTGTCCCTGTAAACATGTGAGTTACTGACATTGCTACTGAAGGAGCCCTGTCCCTGTAAACATGTGAGTTACTGACATTGCTACTGAAGGAGCCCTGTCTCTGTAAACATGTGAGTTACTGACATTGCTACTGAAGGAGCCCTGTCCCTGTAAACATGTGAGTTACTGACATTGCTACTGAAGGAGCCCTGTCCCTGCAAACATATGTGAGTTACTGACATTGCTACTGAAGGAGCCCTGTCCCTGCAAACATATGTGAGTTACTGACATTGCTACTGAAGAAGCCCTGTCCCTGTAAACATATGTGAGCTACTGACATTGCTACTGAAGAAGCCCCATCCCTGTAAACATGTCAGTTACTGACATTGCTACTGAAGGAGCCCTGTCCCTGTAAACATATGTGAGTTACTGACATTGCTACTGAAGGAGCCCTATCCCTGTAAGCATATGTGAGTTACTGACATTGCTACTGAAGGAGCCCTGTCCCTGTAAGCATATGTGAGTTACTGACATTGCTAATGAAGGAGCCCTGTCCCTGTAAACATATGAGAGTTACTGACATTGCTACTGAAGGAGCCCTGTCCCTGTAAACATGTGAGTTACTGAAAACATGTGAGTTACTGACATTGCTACTGACGGAGCCCGGTCCCTGTAAACATACGCGAGTTACTGACATTGCTACTGAAGGAGCCCTGTCCCTGTAAACATATCTGAGTTACTGACATTGCTAATGAAGGAGCCCTGTCCCTGTAAACATATGTGAGTTACTGACATTGCTACTGAAAGAGCCCTGTCCCTGTAAACATATATGAGTTGCTGACATTGCTACTGAAGCAGCCCTGTCCCTGTAAACATATATGAGTTGTTGACATTGCTACTGAAGGAGCCCTGTCCCTATAAACATATGTGAGTTATCGACATTGCTACTGAAGGAGCCCATGAGTTACCAACACTGCTACTGAAGGAGCTCCATCTCTGTAAATATTTGTGAGTTACTGGCATTGCTACTGAAGCAGCCCTGTTCCTGTACACATATGTGAATTATTGACATTGCTACTGAAGGTGCCATGTCCCTGCCCCCAACCTGCTCCCCTTGGTGACCTTGCTATGATGCATGCAGAAAACACATGTGCATTGGTTCTACTTTGCTCTTCTGAAACAGCATTATGAAGGTTGGAATTTTACAAGTTGCCCTGCTCCTCCACACTTTAACCTATCTGCTGAAGTCATCACCAAACAGGACAGGTCTTGTGAAAACAGAATCCCTAGAACACAAACATGCCCTCTTTCTAAAGTCCATAAGCTAATGCATGGTGATGTCAACAGCCGAGACCCTGGCTTACTGTAAATTACACATTCTACGTGCTTCATTAGGTTAAAATCAGTAACTGCTTTGGCTTTAATCATGTCCTTCTTTAATTTTTTTAATAACTCCACCATATGCATCACCCCATCTGTCATGTTCCACTGAATATGCACCATGTTTTGTGGCATCTTTCGAATGCCCACTAAAGAATGCGGAAGCAAACCTATATACCTCCTGCAACCTTCTCTGGGGTGAAGTAGCTGTATCAGTGGGCACACCACCTTTCATAGGTTCATAGGCAGGTAGTAGGCTATCTGCTCAAATGCATTTATAAGCCTAGCCGGAATGTGTTGGCTTTCGCCGCCCCCTTAGATTAGTTCCCTGTGCCTTTCAGCTGCAAAAGCTAGATAAATCCTCCAGACTTAAGACTCCCCTGGAGGTGGCCCCAGGAAGCTGTACCCTCCACATGATTCAGCTCAGTGGCAAGAGACTCTAAGAGGGGAGTCCGAATGCTTCACCTTAAATGTAGCTATGCAAGGTCACATAGGAGTTTTTTCTCATTTGAAAGAGGAGAATTTTTTGGAAGACAATTTTTGCAGGGAAGGCTGGTGGCTCTTCTCTGTCTGCCTGCACATCTGGCAGCATACTCCACAGGAAATAAAGTCATGGCCTGAGTTGACTGAGACTGCCACTGTATGCATGGGTCCCTAAACAGAGTACAGGGGCACCCAACTGCTGTCATAGATTTCAGTCCCACTACAACAGCTAGGCTTGACGTTAAGCATAAGAGACTGCAAGTGATGTGTGTAGTGGAGTTAGTGCAACAAAGGTTCCAGTGGACATCAGAGGTAGGGTGCTAGGCTCCAATACTGGCAACATGGAAAAATCTGGTGCCAGCATTAGGCCCTGTGTACACAGTGCATAACTCAGCATGGGGCTCTGCATCTAAGCCAAATGATCAATGCTGAGTACTCAAGCTGCAGCAGTACAAGCATTGGCTTCACCTGCTAGGAAAGCAATACCAGTTGTTGGACAGTCATAGGTGAAAAAGGTATGGGAACAAGCAATTCAATGGCCACTACTGAAACACCAACATCAATAGTGAGTATGCAGGAGTCTAGAAGGAAGACTTGAAAAATATGGCAGCAATGCTACACTGTTCCAACTAACGTTTGCTGACTGGTTGGGAAAATAGGTTGCCAAAATGTATTCCCTGGCGTCCCATATTGCCTTGGCCAGTTACTTGTA
>NC_056729.1:263606524-263651524 GCF_019279795.1 Protopterus annectens
AGCTTCGTGATAAGGTTATGTCCCGCTAAACAGTGAAATCCCAGCACTGATATGGGATAACAAGCAAAGAAGAATGGGGGATTGAGTAATTCAGTAGAGGGACTAAAATGGCTGGATGGTTAGGGCCTTGGTGCCCAAAACAAAAACGAAAAAAAAAAAATCACTACAGAAAATCTCACTTAAAGGATGGCATGTACAAGGTATGTAACTGTTGTTGTTTGTCTTTTCAGCTTTTCCCGGTTAGGGGTTACCACAGTGGAACTCAGGTCCGCTAATGATTGGCAGTAGATTTTTTATGGTGCCGAGTTGCCAGCCCGACGCCCAACCTTCAGCCAAGGCACACCCATTCACGCATGTCCTTCGGAGGCCACTCAACCGTGAGGAGGACATGCAGACTCCACACAGAAGGCACTCCAACCGTGAATCGAACAGGTGAACCTCTTGAGACAACAACCCTACCACTGTACCACCGCGGCTTACAAGGTATGTAACTGTAAACTAACCAAAAATGTATTTCTTAGTCCATGCTTCTTACCAATTTCAAGATAATGTTCTGCTTTTGAAGTTTGCAAAAAAAAAAAAAAAATCTAAACTTTTTTTCCCCTAATAACAAACTGTTCTCCAATCATGTTTTGTTCCTTTTGTTAAATAAAACCCTCCTTATAGGATAAAACTATGTATTATACACAGTCTATGTGTACAACAAATCATCACGATTTTGTTCAATAAACATCTTCTATAAATCGACTAATAGTTTTGCCCCCTTAACATAATACTTAAATCTGAGCATGACTATAACTGAATTAATCATAAAAGGTGCATTGCCAGTTTACTTCATCCGTGTCTTTCCAGTATCTTCTCTCAAAAGTTACAAATACAGCGACAGGAATGTCCTACTCCAAACTAGCAGTTGACAGAATATGAGGAAACCTTTTATGGCACTCAGTAGGATATTATCTCAGTTTATAGCCACCCCCGTTCTCTTTTTGAGAATCCAAAGGACCAGCTTTACTCTGGACTACTAGGCACAAACTGTAAGGGATAAGGTAAGGTACTTTGAAAATCAGGATTTTGTAAGCCACCAATTAATTAGTTTTGCAAAGGAATAAACTGGATTTCCTTTGTAAGGAGAGAGACAGACACCTTGTACTGCCTAACTACCAATGCCAAATTATTCCACTGATGTGGAAAGAGAATTCACCTTTTGAATTGGTTAATTTATCTCAGTGGTGTGGTGTGGTGTGGTTTTCAAAACCATGGTCTTTGGAGAGTAGTATCTCTTCTTAAAGAGACAAACATGTACTGGACTCATTGGAGAAATGATAAATGCCCCACAAAGTACCTAAAAAAGAGACCTTTGTCAAAGGGTACCAAATTTCAGTTAGTGCATGGACAGCAGGAGAAAAAGTAGATAGCTTACTCAGCACCATGGTCTTTGCTTTCATCAAGGTTTTTTTATTGTTTTCAAACAGCACTGCAAACAAGTGCTGGGCACAACTGCTGCCGTTTGACGTTTTGTTAATACAAATGTATAGACATTCTAAGATTACATACTGCACATATCATGCTATAAAACAGGGATATACATTATATAGTACTGCAGTGAATAATTACTTATTAATGTTGGACAGCTAAAAAACTTACACAAAGCCAATGAGAAAAAACAGGGCTTAATAAAGCCATCCAGCACATTTGTCAGTAGGTATAACAAACAATGCACCATTTTTCAGTGGGTATAACAAACAACGCACCATATTTCAGTGGGTATAACAAACAATGTATCATTTCTCAGTAAGTATAACAAACAATGCATAATTTTTCAGTACGTATAACAAACAATGCACCATTTTTCAGTAGGTATAACAAACAATGCACCATTTTTCAGTGGGTATAACAAACAATGCACCATTTGTCAGTGGGTATAACAAACAATGCACCATTTGTCAGTGGGTATAACAAACAATGCACCATTTTTCAGTAGGTATAACAAACAAAGCACCCAACTACCTGGCCAACATGATCACATAGCCATGGGGGCGGCATAACACTTTAAAGTGCATTGTACTAATGTTACACATCAAAAAGATGCCAACACAACATCTAACTCTCATTTAAACTCAGACTGAAACAGTGGACAGTTTTAAATTATTTTTGATGAACGTAATTGGGAAATGCAGTTAAACCATTTAAGCAGTATCCCAATAAAAATAGATGATTAAAAAGTGTAATTGCTGCCACACTGTAAATCCTTGCACATGGAAATTAGCCACAGATGGACATCTATCCATCTGGCCTGACTTTCAGAGTGGTTTAATGTACCCAAAGTGGAGATGGTCTCTTTCTAATGCCCAGAAAAATCAAAATGTTGATAATTACCAGTTGAAGTCATCTTCTGTTCTTTTTCTTAGAGCAAGAAATTACCAAACAGGGGCATCCAGGACTCTGTCATTATCAGCCCCCCTCCCAATTAGAAGGGTCTGCCAAAGTAACTCCAGGTTCTTTGTAAAGAAGGCACTGCAAGACGAACAGGGTTCCCATCTTCAATTTCACAGTAAGTAGGGGAGATGTGAATAAACAAAGAAACTAACCTAAGGACAGGGGATAGTGGGCAGTAGCCCATATAGAAGCAGTAATCCTAGCATTCAAACATCTACTGCTATAATGAATATGCTCACACAGTTGTACTATGTTCTCAATTAGGATCACTGTAAGAATACTAAACTCGTATGCTGCCCAAGGGAAATCTAGACCCCAGACCAGGAGACACATCTTGCAAAACTGCAATAAGAAAGACTGCCCTACTTCTATGCTGTAATTTTTAAGGTTTCTGAAAAGAAAGAGAAGTGGTCCAGATTACCACCTCAAAACTACTCTAAACTGAAACATTTCTGGAGAAAGTTACTGCAGCTGAAACTATACTGGTAAGATGCATATTCTTGTTCTCTAGTGATTTACTGCAAAGGTCATAGCAGCCATCAATGCAATTCAACAAACATTGGAGTCCTGTAATTCCCTGGCATATGGACAGGGTTGCTTTAGATTTATGAGGCAAAAAGATTATGGATTTAACCACACATTTCAGACAACTACATCAAGTTTAAATGCTGCTGTTGCTCCAGTCAGAAATTACTGCCCTCTGTGTATGCGTTATATCTTACATATGGATCTAGAGCAGTGGGTCAAATGACCAGCTATGCTGACAACAAAAACATCAACGTTATTACATTGAAATAGCCAAAGTCAACACTCTGTACATGTTCCAGGGATTACCCTAAATCACAGTAAACCAAAGGCAAGTGTTTTTACATGAAGGTAATCCCCCGCACCCCTCACACCCTGTGCTAATTATGCATGCTAACTCTGAGACTGCACAATGACTGGGCAAAGGGAATATTCTCCTACCTGGGAATTGTCGAGCTTGCATACCTGTTGACCATCTATTTGACTCAACGAAACAGACGTCGACATAGCTGGTCAGTCAGAGAGCTGTCCTAATCCCCATAAATACATTATTAAAATGTAGTACACATTCTAAACCACATATTAGGATGCTAACTGAACCTCAACTATATAACAAATCACTAGAGACACATTTACCGCTTTGCTCTCACTTGCACCACTTTTTGCTTTCATTTACATGTTTGAAGGTACTCAGAAGCTTTGAATTAGTCAAAATGTTGCACCTCAGGAAATAATTTGTACAATATGCCATGCAATGTGTATGCCTGGCTACAATTGGAAAAAAAGCTGAAAAGCGAAGCCAAGGACCAGAACAACATAGTTTATTAAAGTGCAAAGCTTTCAGGTTAAGCAACCCTTCTTCAGTGCACTATAAAAATCATTGAAACTAACTACATTTCAAAAAAGGGAACAGCAAACCAATGACAAGAAGCAATCAATTGGCCGCCTGGGTTTTCTTAAAGTTATATATCCTTTCAAATTTAACTCCTTTCACGTTTAAATCAGCAACAGAAAACGGTAGCAAAAATTAAAAAGTAGACTAACAATTGAAATACAACTATAGTTATTAAAAATTATATATAATGAAAATCATATAAAAAGGTACATAAATATGAATGACTACATAAACATATTTAAAAACTTTTTTACATACATAATTATACTTGCATCTGCTTTTCCCTCAAAATTGGTTTCAAACTTATAGTCACATTAAGACACGGAATTCTATCAGCATTTAGTCTTAAAATCCATTTATATTCTATTCTAATTTACACGGAATTCTATCAGCATTTAGTCTTAAAATCCATTTATACTCTATTCTAATTTATTTGTATCAGCACCCCTCATATTGTATAACTGTAAAATTATTGCATGTCCTTCTCAATACAATGTTTAGATAAGGCATTAGTCAGTACTTTTATACTTGACATATGCTCTCTAATCCTATGCTTGAGCTTTCTACTACATTTCACTATGTAGAAAGCAGGACATACCAAACAAGTTGCTAAATAGACAACATTCTCTGTAACACAAGTCGAAAGGTAATTAATAAAAATCTTTTTCCTGTTATCAGATGTGTAAAAATATATCCCAAAAAAATATGTTTACAGGCCACACAATTATAACACGGAAAGGTGCCCTTCTTATGGCTAGATACACACTTATTACCATTGTAATTCTCTTTATAGCAAAGTTTCTGCTTAATATTACTTCTTTTCTTATATACAAAGGATGGGTGCTCCCCTATAATTTTAAACATTTCAGGGTGTGCACTTAAAACAGTCCAACTTTTCCTTATAATATTCTTAACATTGATCCTACCATTATAACGAGTTAGATTCCTGTTTTATCGTCCATCTTTTCTCTGATACCAATTTCTTGCAAAATAAGGTTTAGCTAATTTATTTCTTTCACTGTCAACAATTTTTTTGAATCACGTAAAAGAGCAGCACTATAATATCTAGTTTTAAGCTCTTGTGTCATTTCAGAAATTTGTTCATTATACCTTCCTTAATCGGTATTCAGCCTACTTAACCGAAAGACCTGGGTTCTGACAATACCTTTAAATACATGTTGGGGGTACACACTACCACTATACAAAAATCTATTTGCCTGTACATCTTTTTTTTTATAAACACTAGAGTTTATTGTACCATTCTCTTTACTTAAGGAAATGTCTAAGAAGCAAATATTTTCTTTAGAATAACTAGCCTTACACTTTAAAACCTCAGTGGTTGCATCAAGATAAGCTACAAATTCCAAATAATAAATAAATTACACGTTCCAATAAGACATTTCATTACCTGTCCAAATTAAAAATAAGTTGTCTTTTGTAGAATGCAATCTCTCTCTCTCTTGTCTTTCAGCTTTTAGGGGTCACCACAATGGAACTCTGGTCCGCTAATGTTTGGCAGTGAATTTTTACGGTGCTGAGTTGCCAACCCGAAGCCCAACCTTCAAAGAAGGCACACCCATTCATGCATGCATCTACCTGCATGTCTTTATGCGTCACTCGACCATAGGGAGGACATGCTGAATTCACACAGCTGGCGCTCCAGCCGAGAATCAAACGGGACAAGCTCTTGCTGTGAGGCGACAACGCTAACTGCTCCACCACAGAGGCTTGTAGAATGCAATATGCTGATCATATTTATTTACAGAATTATAAATAGAATTATTCTCCCAATGACTCAATGTCAGGTTAGCATAAGTATTCACGACTGAGGTTGCCATTGCAACACCAGAGTTTTGATAATAATGTTCTGTTTCAAACAAAAATCCATTACTGGTGAGCACATCTAACAGAGAACAAATTGTTTCAATCTCTCTGGTAGTATATTCACTTACTAGTAGGAACTCTCTGATTGCATCAATACCATAGTCATTGGGTATTAGTATAAACAATTAAATATTATCCAGTGCAACAAAATAAAAATCTGAATATGTACTTGCAGCATACCACTGAAACACTTTGTCAAGAAAGTTCCCAGTGTCTTTAACAAAATTTGAACATGACTCAAAAAAGGACTTGAAAGAAGTTCTAGCTACAGAGGAACAGGTTCAGTCATCCATCCTTTCCCTGAAACAACAGGCCACATTGGTGGCTTTTGCATATCCTTATGCATTTTCAGTAATCCGTATAGGACACAGTTAAATAATTAAAAATACCAAGAGTAATATCATTAGATAAAGGCTATTCACTCTATGTATCACGGACTTTAAGGTAGCAAAACTTATCCTCTCAAACGTATTTTCATCACTTAAAAGTTCTTGGATACAACTTATACAACTAGCTTTGTCAAGAATGACAATAGCACCACCGTTATCTGCCTGCTTAATTACCATTTCATGATTATTCTGTAGCTTAACTTGAACTGCATGTTCTCCTTGTGTTCTTAGGCCCTTTACTAATACTGTTACCATCTTTAAGGTTCAAATTAAGAACAAAACCTCAAATCTGTAAGCACTTCCTCAAGTGAATCACTACTACTAGGTACAAAACTCAGTCCTTTTTTTGCAGCAAAGAACAGTCATTTTCTGACAAAGTCAACGTAGATACGTACTCGAAGGATAACAGTAAATTTTTCTCCTGTTGCTCGAATGGCTGTGTGCCTCTGGGCCACTGTAGTTCCTTCACTCTCCTTCTTCCCATCAAAGACGCTCTTTGCCTCACCTCCATCTTCTTCTGTAAATGGAAATTCAGGGCAGTTCTCATTTGCTGAAAATTCTCGCCAATGGTAGGTGGACTGGAGAAAACTCCTATAATCACTTCTCTGTTCTCTGAGGCTACAGGTCTCTAGCTGATGGTATTCTGAGTTCTTACTGCAGCACTTTTGGTTACATGAATATTTATCAGCATTTCAATATTGTCTAATTCATACATTGAGCACCTCTAATGAATAGTATTAGGTACAAATCTCTCCTTAGGCCAAGAAAAAAATATGGCCATTTCTAAAGCCAGTAATGTCTCAAATCAATTTATGTTTTTTAGTCTGCACCAGAAGTTTATCATAATTGGTGAGGCGTTCTAACATTTGATTATAAGCTGTAACATTCTCTTGAGAACAGGGCAAAGACGAAATTTTACTTTCCAAAGTAGTTATATAAGCCAACGGCTCCTTTTCTATAACAAAAAATGGATTCATCAGAAGTATGTAATCAGAGCTCAATTTTAAATTCAGCTGCTGACATTTTTTAAAGAAGACAGGGTAAACATTTCCATATGTTGGCATCTTTGAAATTCTCAGTCCTCTTGGTACTATTCCTAGTTCCAGATACACCTGGAAGCTTAGTCTTTGCCATTGCAAGCATTTAAATGCTTGCACCTTCTTTTCAAGAGTAATTGTTGATTAAAGGAGTTACTGGCAGAGTTCATACAATTACTCAAATTATCAGATCCCAACATAAAAATATCCTGTAGTAGTGGATTCGAGGACACAGTCAGCACTTCCCCTAGGGATCAATTCACTCTCCCCAATGGTAACATTTCAGTTTGTGCCTGGCTACACCCACGACAAAGAGTAAGCATCCAAGAATGGTGTATTGGATAGATAGCCTCAACACTTTTCTTCACAGCAGAAGCTTTCTACAGAGCTATTAAGTCTTTAATAGTCTGTGATGTCTGAGAGTTCTTCTGACAGTTGTGTTGTAAAGCCTTTTTGACTCATCGGTTCATCGGTAAGTACTAGGCTAGCTGCCTTTGTGGGCCATTTTAAGCCTAGCCAGTTTCCCTTTTTCTGCTCAAAATTACCTACTCTATTTGGTTATAGATTGGTTATAGACTGGCCTTATCCATCTCAAGGTCAATAATTATATACGATTCCTAATGAGTATAACTGGGATCATACCATAGATAATTTAAAGGGACCTATGCATGGGATAAAGCATTCAGGAGCTGCATCTATCCATTCATTAGTAGTACAGGGGCAATCCTGGGGTAAATTTTCTAGTCCCCATCTGTAGATCTAAGTTGCACTTGAAGATGAACAGGAATGAAAGTACAGTTGCGTACACCTACTATAAATGTAGATGTTCAAGTGTATTCACTGTTGCAGACCTGACTTGTGGAACTTCCTGCTGTGAAAGCCTTTGGCCAGTCCGACTACCAGAGAAAAAAAAAATCTCCCTTCTCCAAAAGCTGGTGGATGCCCTAACCAGCATCAATACAGCTGGGTATATAGGAAGCAGACGTCATGATTTCATTTTTTTTCTTGTCAACCTGACGGTAGGAGCCCATGATGGGTCCTAAAGTAAAGGGTCCTAGAAAGAGAACCTAAGCAAGGGAAGGGGCAAAAAGGAGGGTCCCCCTTGGCTTGTGAGGACACTTGTATCAGTAGGCTAAGGGGGAAGAAGGAGAGAAAGCAGGACTGCAACAGTGAGTACACTCAAACATCGACATTTATGGTAAGTGTACACAACTGTACTATGTTCTTTGTGTTTCACTGCTGCAGTCCTGAACTATGGTATGATTCCCAAAGCTGAAAAGGAGGTTGGAAGGCAAATTAGGGAGGACAAGATGTCCTGCAGAATGGCAGTGGTGAATCCTGCTCTGGACATGGAAAAAGCTGATAAGTGGTAATGTTTGGTGAAGGTATGCACAGATGACCAGGTAGCAGTTTCCACAATGTCCTTGGTAGGGACTCCTTTTATAACGGTAGCAAAGGTAGTAGTAGCCCTAGTACAGCAAGTCCTGACAACCTCAAGTGGCTTCCTACCATGATGGCTGTAATAAAATGAGATACAGTGTGAGATCCATTTAGGGATAATCTGTTTGGAAAATGATTTTCCTTCACAACTGATAGCAAAGGCCACAAACAGTTGGTCTGATTTTAGTTCTGTCAAGACAGTAACTGAGCTGCCTATGCAAGTCCAAGGAAATAATTCTCCCCCCTGGTTTTGTGGATTGGGAAAGAAAGTGGGCAAGTCTATGGCCTGATTTAATGATATGTCTGTCACCACCTGTGGCATAAAGGAAGGGTTAGTCCTGATGGAGACTCTCTATGGATGGAAGATGAGGAAGGGTTCCACCACCATGACAGCCTGCATCTCAGAGACTCTTCTAGCAGAGGGGATAGCCAGCAAAATGGCAGTTTTCCAAATTAGAAGCTTTAAGTTAGCAGAAGCCTCTGGTTTGAAAGGAGACAGGGTCAGTTTTTCCATAACAACATTGAGGTCTCATGGAGATGTAGGTTGGTTCCTGGGGGATCCGATATGAATCACTCCCGTAAGGAATTGCCTTAGAAGGGGGATGAGGAAAGACAGGAAGAAAAACAGGGATACGAGACGAAATGGCACAGGCAAGAATTTTAATGGAAGAACAGGATAAGCCCTTGTCAACCAGACTTGCCAGGCAATCTACGATGACAGGGATCTTGGCTAGAAGAGGATTGTGGCCCTGTTGTTCACACCAAATGGAAAACCATCTCCACTTACCTGGTAAGATTTCATAGTACTAGGCCTTCTGGCTTCTTTAAGCATGTCTTGAACCTGCTTGCTTTGGGTAGGATCTTTCCAGGATGCTGTGGAATTATCCAGGCTGAGAGTTTGAGTGTCTGCAGGTTGGGATGCACAATCTTTCCCTCGTCCTGAGTCAGAAAGTCCAGCTCTCTGAGGTAACTGCCATAGATTCTTGTTGATTAAGTTGAGTAGCAGAGGATATCAGTGTTGTCTGGGCCACTCTGGCACTATTAGTATTGCCCTTAGCCCCTCTTCCTTTATTTTTAGTAGCACACGAAGGAGCAAAAGTAAAGGAGGGGTGTGCATCTGTCTTCTGGGCTGAGGGTAGGTTGTGCCTGAAGCAGAATCTTTTCAGTTGAACATTTTCCCTGGTGGTGAACAGGTCTATATGTGAAACTCCCCATTTCTTGGTTATGCTGAGAAATGTTTTCCAGTGCAGATGCCATTCATAGGGGTTCATCTGGTTTCTACTGAGGTAATCCACTAGAAGGCTTTGAGCACCTGGAAGGTATCATGCCAAAAGCTGTAACCCCAGAGAGTGAGCGGTTTTCCAAACTTGCATTGCTAGGCACAGAGATGGCTGGAGTGAGCACCATCCTGCCTACGTACCACATGACTATGGTGATGTCTGCTTTTTCCAACAGGACACCTGGTTTTCATTTTTCTCTGAATGCTACCAGGCCTTTTTGAACTGCCATAAGCTCCTTCAAGTTTGTGTGTTTGTCTCTGAACTGATTTTCCCACTTTTCTTGGGTCTGGAAGTGACTGAAATGGGCTCCCCAGGCCTTCTCCAAAGCATCTGTGGTGATGGTTTGCTCTTGGAGTGTGAACCTGAAAGGAAGGCCCTGGTTCTGAGCACAAGCCTGTGCTACCATGCAAATTTCTCCTTGAGACAAGGAATCAGCGGTGTCTTGCTTGAGAGGGGCTGTGCATACTGGCATCACACATTTTTGAGGTACCACTGGAGCTTCCTCATGTGTAGCCTGGTCAAGGGGACCGTACGAATGCAAGATGGCATGTAGCCCAATGATCCAAGGAACTCTCTCACTCTCTCGCTGTGAGGCATTCTCTCTGCATGATCTTTAGGAAGTACTGAGTCAGGAAGGAGACCTTGTCCAGAGGTAAGAAGGTCTTTTGCAGGGATGAGTCCAGAGGAGCCCCAGAAAGACAATCCTGGTAGAATGTTCTGTGTTTGATTTGTGATGATTTATGGTAAAGAGATTCTGGGTAAACACCATACCTAAATAACGTTTTGAAAGACTTGTGGCCTGAATTAGGCAACTGTCCAGGTAGGGGTAGATTTGGACCTCTGGTTCTGAAAAAGGTGATTAGAGGGGCTAAGCACTTTGTGAAGACCCTAGTATCAGTAGACAAGCCAAAAGGGAGAGCACAAAATTGACAGTGATTGGTATCTGCTCTGAAGTGTAAAAAGCTTCAATGCGATTAATCTTTGGAAATGTGCAAGTAGACATCTTTTTAGATTCAGGGTGACCATGAAGGCTTGTGAGGTAGCACAGGTAACAGCTTTTGAAAAGTTAATATTTTGAATTTTGGAAACAGCAGGAAATGATTGAGGGCATGCAGGTATAGAATGGGATGCCAAGTAGCCTGAATAGAAACCCTTTCCTTTTTGGTGATCTGGAACTGGTTTAACTGAGTCCAGGAAGCATGAATTCTTAATTTGGGAAAGGGCCTCTGTCTTTTGGTTTGGGGTAATGTCTGGACAGCAAACAAAATACTTGCACGTGTGGCTGGTGCACCCATATCTCAAGAACAGTGCAGAAAAAAAGAGCCAGCACACAGTAATTCCAGTGTAGCCTTCTAGCAAAGGAATATTTTATTCCATGAAGACGAAGTAAAAATTAACCCAGTGGGGTCATACCGGTTTTGGCATAAACCTTCTTCAGTAACCACACACAAAAACATCCAATAAAGGCTATTCATTCACATATATTTATTTATCCTCTAGTGGATAAAAAATGCATTGCACAACTAAATTAGAAAAGTAATGTATTACAAAATTTTGGAATGTCCAAGAAATATATAAAAAAAATTGTATATCCATGTGTACAGAAATCCAGTGGTAAATATATAAATGATGATCCACTGCAGAATACTTCAAAATTGGTCATTCAACCCAGGTAAAAATAGAACTCCCAATTTAACAATCCACATTTTTTTTCTTTATTCGTTAATAATTCATGTAATACATGAACCTCATTGCTCCTAAACCTGATACGGTCAATGACCATGAAGCGAGTATGTGTTTATATAAGGAACTTGAAACTTTTTTGTTTCTGATATCATTTAAGTGTTCACTGACCCTTAAAGGGTCTGGAAGTTTGCCCCACATAAAATGCTCGACAGCTACATTGGGCTAAATAAATAACCCAACTGGTACTGCAGTTAGCAAAAAAGGAAACATTGTAAACATGTGGAGAATTATGAGAGGTGAAACTATCTGACTTGAGCACCCTCGGACAATATAAACAGTGCCCACATAGATGACATCCTAGCAAAAATTGCCCAGTTACTGTAGTTTGAACAGGGGGGGGGTTAGGAAAATGATTATAAACCCTCTTGTAGTGACTGAATAAGGATCCCAATTACTGCCCCTTCTGAAAGGAATAAGAACACAGATCCTTAATATAATTATTTAGTATGTTGTCTGACTGTAACAGGTGCCAATGTCTTTGGATGATATTCATGAAACTCCTAGTGTTTCTGCCATAGGTAGTGACCAATCTGGGCTCCTGAGATTGGTCTGTACACTTAAGATGGTATGATAACAACTGTGACCTATCTTGTTGGTTAGCAAACCGACTGGCCCTGGTAATGTCACCTGCTTGATACCCCCTGTTCTTAAATCTGACTATCATTTCCTGTCGATGATAGGCATACGTGGAGGAATCAGAGCAAATTCTCCTAATACGTAGAAATTGCGATTTGGGGATGTTCCTGATGACATGTTGTGGGTGGAAGCTTGTGGCATGAAGTAGGGTGTTAAACTGAGGAAACTTTCTAAATACCTCACTCTCCAAAGTGTCTGATTCAGTTCTCCTAAATGACACATCCAGCAAAGTTATTTTGGATCTGCTATAAGTTAACTTAAATTCAACACCCCACTTGTTGGAATTCAAATATTCCAAAAATTCAAAAAGAAATGCCTCATCCACCCTCCACACCAACCAATAGTCATCAAGATATCTCCTCCAAATATCTAATTCATTCATGAAGATGTTATGGTTAATATCATAAATCAATTGCTCCTCCACGTAGGCCATAAGCTGGTCTGCATATATAGGGGCAAAAGAGGCCCCCATAGCAGTACCTTGAGTCTGCCAGAAACACTTATCTTTGAAATAAAAGACATTGTGGGTGAGTACCAATTCGGCCATACAAACCAGAAGAGTGTTAAAACCCGGCTTGTACATATTCGCCCGATCAATCCAATATTGCAAAGCAGTGAGTCCTGCCCAATGGGGAATACTAGTATACAAGGAGGTGACATCCCAAGTACATAAGAGCCAGTCAGGTTCCAGTTGCATATCTGATATGATGGCAAGAAACTGTGTGGTGTCCTGTATGTGTAAGAAATTCTGACAGAGGCTCAGTCAAGGAGCCTCTGCCAGAGACAATTGGTCAATCAGGCGGTCTATTGGGATCCTTATGAATCTTCGGCAAGAAGTAAATGTATTTTTGCCTGGGGTAATTAACCTTTAGGTGATAACAAGTATTATGAAAAATGATGCCTTCCTCTTCTGCTAGATCCAAAAATTTATCAATGTCTTCTTTGAATTTACTGGTTGGGTCAGTAGGCATTGCCTTATAATGAAATTCATTAGACAACTGTCGCTCTGCCTCAGCTTCATAGTCAACCCAATTCTGAACCACCACTGCCCCACCCTTGTCCGCCGGCAAAATGGCAATGTCATGATTCTTAATAAGATGTTCAACACATGACCTTTCTTGTTAATTAAGATTATCCTTAATCATATACTTGCTCAAATTCAGATGTAAATCTTTGAGAACCTCATTTTGAAAAGACTGTACAATGTGTGACACTGGTGGCTTGAACTGTGACGGTCTAAATCGAAAAGTTCCAAGGCCAAAATGATCAACCTTTTGCCCTTCCTGATTGTGAAAAAACAATCTTAAATTAAGGGTACGGCAAAAATTTACAACATCTTATGCAAAATGATGCTCCGGAACACAAAAACCTGGCACAAAACCCAAACCTTTATTTAAAACCTGAAGTTGTTGTTCACTGAATGTAACAGAAGATATATTGTGTACATTATATTCCGTGCTGTTCTTGGAATGTCTGGACAGCCTGAGGGCTTTACTGGATCTTTGACACAGAGTCTGTAGTATTTGAAATAATGATTAGAACCCACCTTTCCTAAATGATGAGAGACCAACTTTCCTTGAAAAGGAGTAGTCTTCCTCTTAGTCTTGTGGGTGGAGGGGAAAGGAGGGGGGGGGGGTCAGAGAGACTGGGATGGAGAAGCCACTGTTGCTCTCTGCCAGAGTCCTGTGGCACAGAATTTCCTTGCCTGGAAGAGTATGAAGTCTACTGCCTGGATCTTTGCTGTTGTTGCCTTTGTGTCCTTTTCCTATGTAGCTTTCTCTGCCTGGTTTTGGATTGTGAAGGAAAAGACAACTGTTTAGAGGGGTAGCTCCTACTAAATCTAGGAGGCTGAACCTGAAGAGATGTTTATGAGAGTCTATTACCCTATAAAATCTGTCAGGTTTTTGAAGGGCTGGGAAAAGGAGTCTGGAATCAAAGAGGAATCCAAGAAAACATCCTTAACAACCTCTAAAACTGGAGGGATGGCAAGAGGGGTATGTTCTAGAAGGTTAAGGAATTCCCTAATCCTATTTTTGGACTGCAGGTAATCCTGGGCTTCTCACTGGAAATGCTCCCTTCATGGCATGAATATTCTCTCCAAAGGAAATGTCTTCAGGGGGCGGAGAAGCCAAGTTTTCTTCAGAATCTGACTCTTCAAAGGAGGCCAGGGAGGGTCCTTCATCAAAAGCAGATTCCTCATGGTTAGAATCTTCAGCTGATTCAAAAGTTTCAGAAATGCCCTCTGGAGTAGAGTCCCTTTTTCTTTTCCCTGGGGAGGACTCACTATGGCATTGCCTACATCGCACCAGGGAAATTAAATCTTCAGTTAGCCTAACCAAATCCTGCTGATAACCCTGTGGGTGGAAGTCAGTAGGCCTAAACATAGACATGGAGGCAGTACCCTTCTTTGGGGCAGCTCTCAATTTGGCCAAATACGTCTGCAATTTTGACTCCAGTCTCTCAGGAGGAATGTGCAGCTGGCATTGGCTGATACTGCAAAGGAGCGTCACCAGTTAAAGCACATTCATCGGAAGCTGAAACCTGCAGTGTCTTCCCAGACTTGACACACAAGCCAAGTCCTAAGGCTTGTGAGGAAGCTGAGGGACCTGATGGCATCTTGGACAATGGATAGTCTCGATAGAGGCCTGCACGACCCACCTCAGTCGTGGAAGGGAGCTGCTAAAGTGCCTCATCATCTTCAGCGATCATGGGCCTGGGAGAACTAGCTGATGGAGTGTGACTGCCATCGGAGGCCCTAAGCCTGGGTTGTTTTTCCTCATCTCTTTTGCACTTAGGGTGCTCAGCCTTGAATGGACTGGCAGATGCCATCGGCCACTGTGACAAGGTGCCTAGCTAAAATCTCAGCCTATGCCTAATAGTTCTAGAGTTGAAATGAGCACAGAAATGGCAGTTAGGCACATCGTGATCTGGGCCTAAACAGGTGACAAAAAGAATGGAAATCTCTGTGTGGAATCTGTTTGCCACATTGGAGACAATTATTGCCTTTCTCTGGCACGAGTCAAAAAAATGCAGAAAGGGTTCCCCAATGGGGTACTTAGCTTTCAGAAGACTTCTTTCTGGTGCATACTGACCAATATACTGACTGGAACTCTGTCTCAGGCTCCAACAGCAAGAAAAGGCCAAAATCATGATGTCAGCTGGCTCCCTATATACCTGAGCATACTGACATCAGTCAGGTCATCTGCCAGCTCTTAGCTCAAAAATCAGGGGCAATAAGCACAAAAATCAGGGGCAGAGTTTAAAAATGAGCTTATATACTTAAAAAAATTGTTAGATTAATGTCTTGCAATGTCTGAAATTCAAATGACTGTCATTATTTAGTAGCTAGTCCTAAAACGATTTGCCAAAATATCACACATTTTACCAAAGACAGTCCCAAAACATGAGGCACAAAATCAAGAACAGCTGAAAGGTATGAACGATATGAAATCCTAAACTCAGATGTCATACATTACTGTAGTCCTCTACAGTGATATGAAATCCTAAACTCAGATGTCATACATTACTGTAGTCCTCAACAGTGATATGAAATCCTAAACTCAGATGTCATACATTACTGTAGTCCTCAACAGTGATATGAAATCCTAAACTCAGATGTCATACATTACTGTAGTCCTCAACAGTTTGCCGGAAAACATAAACTTTACCAGGAACAGATAGAAAACATAAAAAACAGACATTAGGCAAATTCAGAAACAGTTACAAAATGTATCTTACTGCTTTACTTACTGAATGTGCTGCGGCATTTATCTCTCCCCTCTTTTGATCAACCCAGCTCGCAGTAACAAACAGCATCACAGCACAGCAACAACTCTCGTTTGTGTTAAGCCTGCAGAGCAGCCACAAAGGATGAAAAAAATAAGTCTTGGAATGTCTGGCAGGCAACAGAGAAATAAACTACTAAAGCAGCCAACCACACCAACCAGCAGATCTCTTGGGTCGTAATCGTCAGTAGCTAAGCAACAGAGTTGATGGCCCTCTGTCTATGATAACACTAGCACACAGCATGTTGTCAACTCCAGTCTAGGTTGCAGAAAACAAAGCCTGATCAGAATGTAGTATCTTCACTCATCAGATCTGACCATACGGGAGTATTACTTGAAATAAAACTTACATCCTGGGATCTAGAGAAACCAAAAACCTTTAGAAACGATTCCAGAGCTAATCTCTCTCTACTAAGCAACACTTTGGCTAAATTCCAAGCACGCCCAAACCCAGTTAACACCATAGCACACACTGAGCCATTTACAAAATCTCTGTACAGCCATATTGACAGCTGTATACAGACACCTGTGCCCATTTGTATTAAGAATAAGAAACTCAAAAGACAAGCCACCCTGGTGGAATCACAATATCAACCCGTTACACAACAAAAGAAAAAATATCTTGGCCAATTGCAGGAGAGACAAATCCATACATACTAAAATCCCCCTGACCAATCTAAACAGGCAGCTGAAGAGGGTTAATTAATACTTCAAAGGCAAAATTTGAAGAAAAAATAGCAGACACTAGCATTCTTCATGAAGGTCTATCTCTGTCTAACAAATGGTGCCAAAGCCTTGGTCTTAAACTCAGTGTTAAGAAATGCATAACTGTACCCTTTGAGAAGTCAACCATCCTGGCTAATTACCATGTTGATAATTCACCTCAGAGTCAACCCACTGGGTATGCACACAGACAACAGCCTTACCTTCGACCACCATGCAGCCACAGTGGTGAAGAAATCCTTTTATGTTGCACAACTTATACATAAGGGCATGGCATCTTGGTCCAAAGTTCTCATTATCTCACTGTACTCTGTCCTTATCAGACCAGTCATAGGGTACAATGCTCCCCTTTGGTATGTACCTGACCAGGCATATGCAGCAACTACAGCGATCTCAGAAGTTGCTTGCAAAAAGAACACAAGGCGTAACAAACCTGCCTTATGCAGAGAGGCGTAAAGCCCTTTTTCTTTATTTAGTCTCCTATAGATTGCTGATGGGTGAGCTATGCCTGGCTTACAAGGCATTCACAAACCCCATACTTCTTATTAATCTCCTCCTACATATTCATAAGTCAAAGATAACCAGAAATACACTGCCTTGTGACCTGAATTTTGTCTGTGACTTAAACAGAACAAGCTGGAGAGACAGACATGTGTCTCAGCGACTGTTCCTCCTAAGGAACAGGCTTCCCATCAGTGTGAAGCTCAGTTCATCTATTACCCAGTTTAAGCACAACCTAGACCAGTGGATGGGGAACAGGAAATTTAAATCAGGCCTAATAACCATGTCCCTTATGGTCAGAGGTAATTTACAATGCCTAGCCCTAAATGTTCTGTTTGGATACAGGACATCATTATTTTTTTGGGAAAATTTGGCTAGGCTTAGAAAGGCCCCCCAGGTTGTTAGCCTAGCAGCAGTCTATGAATCTAGAAATCTAAACAGCACCAAAGCAAGCAAAAAAAAAATGATACAAGCTAGCCAACAGATTTTCTGACCTGAATAGTTACCAGTCAGTCCATCCTGACTATCCTTACTGCTTCGGCTTTTAAAGGACCTGCACTTTTTTTTTAAACACCTGCACTGTACTATTGAGCATTTACTCATTTCAGTGAACCAACAGCACAATGCAGCAAGAAGCTAGCCAACGCAATGATTCTGTTGCTGCCAGTTTTATTTTGACATTGGTTTTACAACTGAGGAAAAAGGAAGTGCACAAACTGGAACAGTCAAATGGCAAATCAGAACAGTGAAGCGATATGTAAAGGGAAGGCTAAAATCAGAGTATTTCACCAAAAGATGCATGTCACTGGCAGGCTTAACTTCAGGAGATATTGACATTCCCAGTCTAAGGCCAGCTGGATGCCCTTCTCACCTGCAGATCAGGACATTTGTGGCATAAAAAGGGACAACCATCAGCACCAGTTCTTTCTTGCCCTGGCAATACAGCGTTACATGGTTTGAAGCCACGACAATGACTATCCTGGTGGAAGTAATCCCCAGGGAGATAGTCCAACCAAAAGGCCCCTAAGCTGTCTCTCTGGGTTCTAAACCAACCTAATGGGAAGGCACCTGCTCAGGCAACAAATAGGGAATGCCAGAGGAAAGGTGACTAGGGTACTCACCTCAACCCAAGGAAGCCCACATAAAGACGAAAACGGGGAGGTGGGAGGGAAAGGGTACAGCAACAGTGAACATACTCCAACATATAGAGTTATGGTAAATTTCTAATGTAACTGTATTTGTTTTCATTGTATAATTTACTGTTGCAGTAATAACTCTTAGGAAAATTTTCTAAGCTTATGGACCAGTGGACTGTTGATCCTTGGGAGGAGTGGGTTGCACGAGCCCTGCAGAATGAATGAAGCAAGTCTTACCTTGGCCCTACATACAATATCCAGAGTGCATTGCTTGGAGATAGTCTTGATAGATAACAGCTTCCAGAATAAAGTAGGCAATGACCCTCCTAAGTAAGGCAGTGGTAGGCACAGTGTCCTATGTGAAATGGATCCCAGCATGGCCACCACAGGTCTGCCATGAAATCAGTAATAGACATAAGTATATTGTGCTAGTTGTTTGAATCTGGTCTGTTTGCCAACAAACTTTAATTCCTTATCCTTTTCAAATTAAATCTTATTTCAATTGTCCCGTATAAGAAAACTCTCATGTGGATGTGCACAGGTAGGGGGTGTGTAATCCTCTACCCCTTGTTCTGGGGTAATGGACAAACACAGGAAGGTGATAGCCTAATTTAAAAATAACGAAGGTGATAGCCTGATTTAAAAATAACTGTCAGTATCTTGGGCACAAAGGCAGAATTAGTTTGTAGAATGGCCTTGTGCTTTTGGAAAATGAGAACTGGTTCACAGCATATGAAGGTAGGCTATTCTGAAATCCTTCTGCCTTCAACACGACTGTTTTGCGGGTTAGATATCTGAGGAAAAGAGACAGCTGCTTCAAAGGGTTGTAAACTTAGTTTCTCTAGAATGTAGGTGAGGTCCCGTGGTGCAGTAAATTCCTTCCTGGAGGCTTCAACTGAAGGAGCCTTCTGAGGAAGTGCTTTAATAGCAATGAGAAATAAGGTGTAGGATCTCAAGGTAGACAATCTGAAATGGCTCGAACATGTGCCTTCAATGAGGTACAAGACAATCTTGTTTTGTAAATGTCTGACAGATAAGTGAGGCTCATGGATACAGAAACTGTAGTCAGATCCTCACCCCTCCTTTGGCACCAAAGCAAGATTTTTTTTTTCATTTAGCAAGGTATAATGTTCTTGCACTTTCTTTCCTAGCCTTCCTTGGAATATACAGCACACACTCAAAAACACCGTATCTAAAGTGAGAGGAACACTATATTATCCAAACTATCAGCTTTAGGGTTTCCAGGATGGGGTGTGTAAGTTACCCCTTGTTCTGTGTAAATAGCTGTACATGCCGGGTTAACATTACAGACATGTCGTTACAAGGCTTAGCAGAAGGGGGAACCAGTTTTACCTGGGCTAAAAGAGGACTATGATTAGCATGTTTGACCTGTACTCCTTTACCTTCCTTATCACCCAGGGGATTAAAGGTATTGGAAGAAAACATATAGAAACAGACCTGTTCAGTTTATGAAGAAGGCATTTGTTGCCCCTGCGATCCTGGTGCAGAATTTTCCGAGCTTTCGGTTTTCTAGAGAAGGAAAACAATCTATTGCTGGCACACCTCACCTGAAATTCAGAAATACATCTCCCTGTTTAGTGTACACTCATATAATTCCACCTCTGTCCTGATGAGTTGATCTAACAATGGGTTCAACCACTCAAGTGGATACACCTCTGTCCTGCTCAGCTGGTCTGCCAAGGATCTCTCTTGAGATAAGATGTATGAAGCTATGAGGGTCATTCTGACTCCTGGGCCAGACCCCATTCTAGTACTGCACAAAAGATAGGAATGGACTGCTCCCTGCCTGATGATATACTACGTCACAGTGGTGTCGTTTGTGAAGATGGCAAGATTTCCTACTGTCAAATGGATTTGAATGTTTTGATGACTAGAAGAATGCCAGCATTTCTTTTGTGTTGATCTCTTTCCTAAACTAAAGATAAGTGATTACAGTACATCTCTGATATTTTTAATCAAATGTCAAATTCTTTCTATCAGGACTATTCAATTAGGCATTACAATCTGCCTGGCCACCTAAATCCATTACAACTGTATTCCATAAAAGTTCATAAATCATCTGGAAGGTTTAAAATGCCCAATGGTATTATATAATTGCCAGAAGTGTTAAATGTTATGTTCTCTTTATTCTTCTGAAATCAAAACCTGATCAACTACCGAATTAAAGTTTTAAATGTTATCTTATACTCAGTAGCAACTGTCTCTCTTGCCCAGAGGTCTGTAGTCAGACCAAGCAATTTTCCTTTTAAAAAGGATGGTCTCCCACTCATGATGTGAGGGATAGGGAAGTGGACATATGATACTGATCTATTTCTTCATGGGTAGAAAGTGATTTGTTTTCCTTGCTCCTACCTTGCTGCTTGCCCTAGCTTTTACTTTCTCTATGGGCCTGCTATTTTTCAGACGCTTTTCTCAACTGTTCTGCCTTTGATTAAATATAATTAAAGGGCCTCAGGTTTGTGGGATAGCTCCTGTCATACTTTGGAAATAGCAGGATGAAGAACTGCATTATTTTTCCCCTCACATTTTCACATTCCGTCTTCTCAATTATGTACTTGAAATAAGGATAAAAATCAAATGACATCCTCAGGAAAGGTCTGAATCCTATGTTAAGTACATCTCACAGTCTTGCTTGTGTCTATTCCCATACTGGCATACAGGCTCATAGGAAATTACTAGGCTAATGGCTCTGGGGCCCTTAAAAGCTTAGCCAAATGTTTATCCACAAAAAAGAAACCCCAATCAGCACCTGTTGCTCCTGTCAGTGACGGACACAGATGGAACCCTTGTGACAAATTTGTGGTTACCCATCCACTCATCAAGGTTATGCTTGAAGAGGGTCAGCGACATACTTAGTTTAACGTGTATGGGGAGTCTATTCCAGAGACGGGGCAGCCTCTGGGAAACAAACCTGTCTCTCCAACAGGTTTTGTTAATGCCACATATTAGATTAAAGTCTTTCGATTGTGTATTATGCGAGGAGTTACACTTACGGATATGGAGCATCTCTAGTGGAGCAGAGCATGAGATTGCCGGTAGGTGAGACACAGATCAACTCTGAACAATCTGTACGATACAGAGTAGAGTGATAGTGATCTGAGCCTGTCCACATAGGACAGGTGTTGGAGGCCAAGGATTCTCTTTGTGAGGTATTTCTGTGGCCTTTCCAGTTGGTGCAGGTGTTTGGAGTGGTACATACCAAACAGGGCGTTGTACTCAATTTTTGGCCTAATAAGGGAGGAGTACGCAGAGGTAATAACCTCCATTTTTCTGGATGCAATCCCTTTACGTATGAGGCAACCCAAGTAAAAAGCTTTTCTGACCACTTCTGCTACATGATTGTCAAATGTGAGATTGTTGTCAACTTATGTACCCAGGTCTCTCACTATAGGTTGTGTGCTTAGGGGGTTGCCATTAATGTGGTAATCAGTAGGGATCATGTTTTTGCTGAATGGTATGAAAATAATTTTTTTTGTATTTAACTTAAGGCCATGACTTTGGCACTTGTCATTTGGTGCTGTGAGACCGTCTTGAAGTATGTTAACATAATTTGGGGAGACAATGACAGCACCCAACTTACAGTCGTCTGCAAACTTGGCTAGCCACAGGCCTTTTGTCTTTGCCTGGACCTCTGAGAAGTAGATGCCAAACAACAGAGGTCCCAGGACAGATCCTAGGGGACACCACCAGTGACAGGTCTGCTGTCGGAGGTGGTGGCACCTATTTTGACATTACGGGTCCTATCAGTGAGACAGCTGGCTACCCACCTGATGAGATAGGGATTTACACCAAGGTGTGTTAGCTTTTCGATGATGCCCGAGTGGGGGATTGTGTCAAAGGCTTTGGCCAAGTCAAGATAAGCTGTATGTACTGACTTTCCCTCATCCAGTGCCTTGATGACAGTCTCAAAAAAGTCAACTAGGTTCAAACAGCAAGATCTGCCCTTGATGACTCCAAGCTGAGTGGAGTCAAGTGCTTGGAGACTGCCTATGCCATTGTTTATGAGGTCCATAATAATATGCTCCATGGCCTTACAGATCAGACTTGTCAAGCTAATGGGGCGATAGTTTCCAGGGTCAGTAGTGGCACCACCTTTGTGCAAAGGGATGACAATGGCAGTTCTCCACTCTTCTGGAATGAAGCCTGTACTTAGGCTATGGTTGAATAGGGTGCTCAATAGTGAGGCTAGTTCTTGCTGGAGATGTTGCAGAATACAGCCTGGGATACTATCAGGTCCCATGGAAGCTGTGTTCTTTGCCTTGGATAGGGCCTTTAAAACTTGAACTACAGAGATGTGTGGTGCGGGACAAGTATCAGGGATGTCCATTGGGCCTTTGGGGAGGGACGGGGGGGGGTGAGGTTTGTGCTGAACCTGTTAACAGGTTGGCTAAGTCAACAGGATCAGTGTAAGTGGTACCGTTAAGAACTAATTTGGAACAAACCTGGGCTTTTCCATGGAGGTTTCTGACGTTACTGAAAAAGGCTTTGTGGTTAAGCCTTTGTTTCGGAGGCTAGTTTTGGTTCTTAATTGGCTTTGGAGGTTTTCACTAGTGATCTAGTTTGCTTGTTGAGGTTAAGGAGGGAGTTCTCCCATTTGGGAATTTGTGCCTTTTTACCTTGGACAACAGCTTCTTCCTTTTGATGTAAAGCCTGTTGATAGAGGATGTCCAACACATAGGTTTGTGTTTCCTTGAAGAGCAGGTTTTAGTTCTGTTGGGTATGGCTGAGTCCATGCAGTTGTACAGATACTTGTATACTGTACTGGCTGATATTTCGTATTAAAGCCACACTTCACAACATTTTTACCCACTTTTAAGGTAGTATGTGTTAAATTATAAAGCCTGATTCTAAGGGTGTTATCCCTCATTTCACTACTCATGTATATTGTTGGTCTCAGCATGTCCCAAATGATACTGAATCATATGGGCCTGGTAGTTTATTCCCAGGTTTCAAGGGTGAATGAGATGAGCATTTTCTTGCCAAATTCGTCTAGCACCCTGATTTCCTTATCACTGGGGACATTGTTTATCCCTGGCACCAATTTTGAACCTCCTGCTTAACATGTGCACGCGCACACACATACACACAGATGCATTCATCCTGTATCCTGTAAAAGTGATCAGGCTTCTTAATGGCAGGCAGCAGGTAGTCAGGTTCTGCAGCAGCTCTCTCAAATACACATTCAAAGGCCTGAATTACAGGCAGTACAGCTGCTGGCCTAGGTTACCCTAAGCCCAGTGGTTCTAGATATTTTGTGTGAATGTAACAGCTACTTGACATCCCCTTTGAAAGTGCCCTTATTAGGCCAAAAATTGAGTACAATGCCCCGTTTGGTATGTACCACTCCAAACACCTGCACCAACTGGAAAGGCCACAGAAATACCTCACAAAGAGAATCCTTGGTGACTGGTTTCCCCCAAAAAATACTCCAGTGAAGAGCCAGATGAAACAATGTCTTCATTACCTTTATCAAAGCCTAAAAGAAAGTACAGCTGACCCATATAGATTAGGTTCTGCTCCTCACTGATGTCTGAATGGGACTTCTCAGGTTGGGAGTGGTCTCTCTCTTCCTCTTAGCCAGAGGAGCAACACTCAATATAGATGACCTGACTGTGGAAGGTGGTACGATGTTAACTCTCTTCCATGTTAACATGTCTGTAAATCGTTTACATTCAAAATACATGACACTCAGAGAATGCCTTGTTGGGGTTGATGTCCACTGAAGGGAGGTCTATTCCTCTGGAAGGAGTGTTACAACTCTTAGAAACCATTTCAGCAACTTTTTATGATAGAATAATAAATGGAAGGAGCCTTGCCAACGGTCTGAGTGTTCAACCTGGATGGCAGGAGTCTCCTAAGAGATGAAATTCACTAAGAAGTTTTAATAACTTGCAAAGGACTGACATCCTCCCCAGTGGATGACGGGAACTTGTATCCAGTTGTGGCATGCTTACTTTGATTTCTGGAACCTGGCTTGCTTGTGAATCTGGAATCTTACTGTCTGCTATCAGTGGCACTAAGACAGGCAGGGATGTCAAAGCTGGGGATGCGAAACCAGAAGAGGACAAAGCTATGGGAAGAGATGCTCTCAGAATCATGTGGTACTTGTAAGGTAGATGCAGACATGTACTGTCTCCCCACAAATTCTTTAACAAATGTTTAGGTTTCTTTATATTTCCAGGATGGTGCTTTTACTTCACAGACGTCACGTAAGTATCCATTAGTGGACACTTCTCAGGCTATTGTATGGCCTAGAGTACAGAATTTCATGTGTTCCATGAAGGTTCCAGGGTTTGAAGGCAAGACAGTGGGATTTGCTCTTTAAACAACTTACAGTGCTCACAGAAGAAAACTGGATACTTCCCTACAAGACAAAAAAAAAAAGCACTGAAGACGTTTTTGGGGAATCTATTTCTCATAGGGTCACTTGTTGATTCACCTTTGCAATGGATATCATGGTCACAAAGAAGAACTTATAACTAAACCAGACAGTAATGTGATTTCAATTTAACAGATGGAATAAAGATTCCCCAAGCTCTGGAATGCTTATTTCCTAAAATGTCACTTAAAAGGATAAATGGACTAATGCTTTTTTTCAGCAAAAATATAGATACAGTACAGGCTGCTCTTTCTTTTCTACTGAGCATCACAGTGTTGTCCCAAGTAACCAGAAGGGACAAACTCCTCTTAGGAGACTGTCAAATAGTTCTAGAAGTCGGGATAGATGTCTACCTACAGCTAATTCCCAATTATAAGAAATCACAATGTAGTATCTTGCATGTCCCACTTAAATGAGAGCACCATAGGAGTGTCTACAATATACAGAACAAATTAAACTGACTATGCACAAGGCAAGCAACTGGAATGATTTAAATGCAATAAAAAAGAGGATGATACTCAGTGAATATCTGCCAAGGCAGCACTCAGCTTTTCCAAAATCTCACAGTGGGTGAACACTAAAAGCCAACCAAGCCAAATAAGAAAAGTGCCAGATGTAGGTTCCGCATTGCTCCTTTAACAGGTTATCATATCACAAAACTATAAGTGAATTCTTACAGGCATGAGGAAAAAGTTGTTAACAAGCATCTATGCAAAGTCCCAACATGACAGATTTCACTCCTATCTTCAACTTCTTTAAAGGGACTGCCCAAAGATCTAATGGTAGAATTTGCATAACATTAATTTTCAAATGAATAAGAACTGGAGGCTGACACCTAAGCTGTCATCTAGAAGATTCATTTAGACATGGCTATGAAGATGTGCTGAATCTGAAAACATCAAAATCAAGACATCCATACTGGCTAATCTAATAACTCAGACAATTATTCTGTGGCACTAAGCTTTTTAAAGAGGTAATGAAACTGAAAAAATTGTACTGCCTGAAACTGGGAAACCCTTACAACAGAAAGTATAATGTGCTGATTTTAATAAAGCTGATGAGCCATCTATGTTCTGCTGGCTTTAAGGCTGCCAAGAGAAAAGAAACATTCTGACTGAATATGGCTGCTGAATGCCCTAGTAGTACTTAGTAGTGAAAAGAAATGCGCCATGACATGCTTCTTAGATTGCACATTACTAACAAATGTATATTACCTTCAGACAGAAAGTGAAAAACAGTCCAAGGTTCTGCGCCATCATCTAAAAGAATGGCTCAAATATTTCAAATATCAGTTTCACAATGAAGAAACTGGATAAAAGCAATCCACAACTACAAGTAATATAGCCGATTATCAGAAAATCCTCGCTCAGCATACAACCAGTGAGATTGTAGAAGTGAGGGAGATTCTTAATCTCAGAAAGTTTTTTTGCATTATTACATGTCAGGATTTAATATACACCTCATATGTATGTAATGACAGGATTTGGCAGACTGTGAGTAAGAGAATCTTACTCAAAACTGTCTTATACTAAATGCGAACAATATTCCATGGACCAAAATGTAAGAGAGTCCTAGGTGCCCAAGTCATAGGATTTACATCAGTATCTAATAAGTGGTGTTTAGGAAAACATAATCCGTGATACTTCATGGAAATTCCCAAAGGGATAATGGGCATCTTCATCTCAAGTCAAATAAAGGCACACCACGTTCACAGCTTTAATGGAAGAAGTACATCTGTCACTGTGAAAAAGGAACAGAAGTCAACACAGAAAGAAGAGTATCATCATCAGCATGAGGCTAAATCATATACTGAAATTAAAAGGGAATATCAGCCAAATCAAGGTCAGCTCTGATATTTTATAAAAAATATCTCCATACTGAAGACAAAGGGCATCCTTGCCTGGTGCCATGGTGTACAAATATGGGATCAGACAAGTCCCAGCTTCCTTACCATAAACTTCAGATCTACTACACACAGAATGAAGAAAATCTACAAAATGGGTCAGAATCTAAAGACTTTAGTGGCTGCCAAAGAAAATCCAATGAAAATAGATCCTGAACAGTTTTTGATATAAGCTTCCCCTCCAAATTGGTCAGCATGACCGAAATAAGGATACAATTCTCAGGAAGAGAAAGAATCATCATCATAACTACGTTATAATTCTCAATTCTGTAGTATGGCCATAAATGGGCATCACATGATTCCTAATCAGTTTTAAAATGGGTTCCAACAAAGCTTGCCCCAAGACAGTGGAGATGATTCAGCATGGATTACAGTATTTGTCACGGATGCTTGCACCAGAGAAATAGTATCTTTAAAGGCCTTAAGGAGTTCCCATGGAAAGCAATCTAAGCCACTTTTGTAAAGATCTTAATGAGATTATCATTGTGCTTTTAAACTGAGGTGGTGGAGATAACATCTGAGAATTACACTGGCTACAGAAAGATCAAATCAGTAATACTTAAGAAAAAAAATGTAAACTATTTGCTGAAATGTCAGAAAGTAAAACAATCTCAAATGTACTTGGCCACATCATGTAAAGACAGCTAGAGAAGACAGAGATGTTGGGAAACACTGAAGACAAAATAAGGGGAAAGGAGTGGTGAAAATGCATAAACAGCATTACTAAAGGAATGAACATTAATTTGCAGGAACTTTAGCAAGCAGCAATTGGCTGACTCTCTCTCCTGTGTACGCACTATGTGGTACATCAGGCAATGAGCACCTTTCAGCACTCATTGCTTCTGTAGCAGTTATGGGTTTTACGGGCACAGGTTGCTAATCCCAAAGCCCAACCCTCCTTGGAGGTTGCAACACACACATTGGCACGTACACACATACACACACACACACCTAGGGCCAATTTAGAGAGTGTCCAATCCACCTACTGCATTATTTTAGGAATGTGGGAGGAAACCAGAGCACCTGGAGGAAACCCACACGAACACAGAGAAGACATGCAGACTCTGCACAGAAGGCACCCCAGCTCAGAATCTAACTGGAGAACCTCTTGCTACGAGACAACAACATTAACCACTACACCACTTCGCCGCCATTGGCTGACAGTTTTACCTTATTATCATGTATGTGCTGCAATTGTGATTTAACTTATTTGATGTGACTTTCAAAAGAGGTTTCATACACCTAGGAACAACTTCTGAATAAAAGTTTCTCCATAAGATGCATTTCCATTTCTTGTAATGTGACACACGCACATTAATAACACCTCTAAAGACTGCATTTGACATGTCCAATAACATAACTGTGGAGCCACAATGAAAATTACTTCTCTGTATCTGCAGGACATGTTCTGCCACAAATTCTAAGAAATGAAGGCTTTTGGGGTGAAACCGGTTATGTTTCTGAATACAAAGCTGTTTGCTCCTTTAGGCAGCTGTACCCACTAGGAAGTACAGAACTAACTCAAAAAACAAGCCTCCCACTAGGAAGAAGTACAGAACTAACTCAAAAAACAAGCCACCCAGTGGAATCATAAAATCAATCAGATGTATAACAGGAGGAAGAAAATCATGGCAAAAATTAGGAGAAGTAGGATAAAAGCACTCTCATCAAACTAAACAAACAACTCAGAGGACAAAAAGTCTGACAAAGCCAAATTTGAGGCAAGTCTGGCCTCCCAGGCCAAGGACAACCACAAAGCATTCTTTAGCTATGTCTGCAACCTCAAAGGCAATACACAGTTGTGCACAGAGCTCATTGTAAATGGTGCCACCTATACTAAGCCAGAAGATACAGCAAACCTCCTGGCTGATAAATTCAGCTCCAACTTTACTCCTCTCTCCCCCTCAACCTTCCCTCAGGAAGTATCATAGGTTCATAGGTGTGTACTAGGCTAATGGCCCTGGAGTCTTTACAAGCCTAGCCCAAAAAAATTGCCCACGCACCGTGCCACCCAATGTTAGTTCACAATGCCCCTATCCAGTAGGGCAACTGGAGTGATCCCTGGGCTGAACTTTCTGTTACCCATCCACTCATCAAGATTTTGCTTGAAGAGGGCCAGCGAGGTGCTTTGCTTGACATGAATGGGATGCTTATTCCAGAGTATGGGCTGTCTTTGGGAGATGATCCTGTCCCTCCAGCATGTTCTGTTAATTGTGGTAATGAGATTGTGATCTTTGAAGCGTGTGGTGCGGGGGGATTGGGATTTCTTTAGGTGTAGCATTTCAAGTAGGGGTAGGTTGGACATGGCTTTGTAAGTCAAGCAGAGATCATCTCAAATAAAACTCCCCCTTACTGTCACTAGGGAACAGGTCCTTAATACTCTTTCTAAGACCAAGAACACTGTATCAATGGGCCCAGACAATATCCCAGGATGCTTCTAAATAACATGAAACATGACCCATCATGGCCTCGGGAATTACTATTTAACTGTAGCCTCCAAACAGGCTTTGTGCCTCATGAATGGAGAACAGCAAGAGTCAACCCTCTGCAGAAAGGTGGACAATCTACAGACCTTGGAAACTGCAGACTCATAAGTCTCACTACTCCTGTACGTAAAGCCATGGAAAGAATCATCAAGGAGATGATCAATATATAGTAAACCTCCAGACACTGGACCCAACCCAGTCTGGTTTCGTCAAGGGCAAATCATGCCTACTCAACCTAGTGGACTTCTTTGAGAAGGTCACCAAAGCAACAGATGAGGGCAAAATTGTTCACACTGCCTACCTTGACCTGGCCAAGGCATTTGACACAATACCCTACTGGGCATTGTTGACAAACTCAAGAGGTTAGGTACAAACCCATATGTCATCCGGTACATAGCCAACTGGCTCACAGACAGGACCAAGGAAGTTAGAATTGGGGAGTCCACCTCTACAAAGAGACCAGTCACAAGTGGAATCCCTCAGGGATCAGTCCTTTTACCGCTCCTTTTTGGCATTTACTTCTCAGACGTCAAGGCCAATGTCAGTGGTCTCTGGCTGACTAAATTTGCAAATGATTGCAAATTAGGAGCGGTCATTGAATCTCATACTGACACAAATGTTCTCTAGGAGGGGCTGACACAGATAAACAACTGGTGTCAGAGCTATGGACTAAAACTAAATGCCAAGAAATGCATAATAGTATCCTTTGGGAAGTTATCCATCCCTGGTAACTATCATATTGACAACACACCCCTTAGAGTTGACCCAGTAGTCAGAGACTTAGGGTCACACATAGACAGTAATCTAGCCTTTGATCATCACGTGTCTACAGTGGTGAGGAAATCATTCTATGTTTCTAAACTTATAAACAAAGGTATGGCATCTAAAGTCCAAGGAAGTCATTGTTCCACTTTATTCGGCATTCATCAGACCTATCATTGAGTACAATGTCCCCTTTGGTATGTACCTAACCAGGCATATCCAACAACTGGAATGTCCACAGAGCTTCCTCACTAAAAGAATACAGGGTGTAAGTAATATGTCCTATGCTGAGCGCCTCAAGGCCCTAGCCCTGTATTCGGTCTCCTACAGATTTTTGAGGGAGATCTATGCCTATCATTGTCAGACTCCACTCTGATTGACCTCCTGCATATCCACAAAACAAACAGTACCAGAATTACCCATTCTAAAGACTTAAAATTTGCCTGTGACATAAATAGGACCTGCTGGAGAGACAGGTATGTATCCCAGAGACTAGCCCATCTATGGAACAAGCTTCCCATCCATGCAAAGTAGAGTTCCTCCCTAACCCAATTCAAGTGCAACATGGACAACTGGATGGGAAACTGGAAATTCATCCCTGGTTTGGAACCTATGTCTCTAATGCAAACAGGTAACCTGTAAATGTTTAATCTTCCAGGCCCATGCTTACACACTTATCAAGGGTGTCAAAACTTGTCAGAGATTCAGGACGCATGGCTAGGCTTAAAAAGGCCATTGTGGTTGTTAACCTATTAAACACCTATGAACCTAAAAAGCCCTGACTACAGCCCAGCAACATGGGTTCAGTTAGTGGCTCTGGTGACTGATGGAGCAGTAGGGAGGGATGGGCAGTTCTGTGGGTATTCACTGTGACAATCCCTGGTGGAGAATGGGGACATCACAATAAGGAAGAGTGATCTGAAGATGAAAAAGGGTTGTAGACATGGCTGAGGTGCAGCAGAGGCAAGGTGATACTATAGATGTCTCCACTGCATGCCTGTCCCGGAGATGCAATAATGGAAGCTGTTTCGGTAGAGGGAGTAACAGGGTAGGTCATTAAAACAAAATACCTGTGGCTGAATGGAGGTGGCTAGACTTCATGATGCCATTAGAATCTGTGCCAGCCCTAGCTGCATCAAAGCAGTGGATGTGGATGGCTTCAGACCTGAGGCATTGTACAGCAAAGCCAGATACCCTAAATAGAATTCAGAGCTTCAGTGACATGGGCAGGGGTGATACCTCAGTGTTGATCACCTCTGCCAGTAACAGTTAGAGCCAAACAAATCAGCACTACAAATACTGACACCAATGGGACAGTTAGACTGAAAAAAGTGAAGACACTGGTGCCAACAGAGAATTATAAACCAGCTGAACTATGTTCTTGATTATAATAGGGTGAAAAGAGGACCAGAGAAGAGACACCCAAACAAAGAAGGGATACAATGCTTTTTCTTGCCATTCTGGAACTAGTGGGGGAGGGTTTCATTTCAATCAGTATCTTACTTAAAACCTTCATCACCATCATCTGCTCCCAGTCCAGATTCATCAAAAAGTACAGTTTTGTACCTACCATAAATGTAGATGTTCGAGGATCCACATTGCTGCAGTCCTAACTATTGGGTAGTCCGCTGTCCAGTCGGCCCGAATACCAAAGTATATGGCTGACGTCGGTCAGGGCGCATTAGACTGACGTCAGTACGTCAGGGTACTAATGCGCATGACCGACGTCATATCCTCAGTCTTTTCTTGCCCCAGATGTCAGAAGACCCTGAAAAGATAAGGCCAAAAACCAAAAACTCCCAACATACCTGCACCAAAATATATATATATATACAAAATATACAAAATTAGCAGAATATAACCTCACCTACACAACCACCCCTAAACACAGAGGGGAAGGAGGGAGGGTAAATTGGACTGCAGCAATGTGGATCCTCGAACATCTACATTTATGGTAGGTACAAAACTGTACTATGTTCTTCATTCCACATTGCTGCAGTCCTAACTATTGGGTAGAATCCCAAAGCAGAGGTAAGGGAGGCTGGCAAATCATAAGGAAGCAGGAACTGACAACATGCCCTGCAAAATAGCTGTGGCAAAACCAGCCCTAGACTTAGAGTAGAGAGGAAGGTGATAATGCTTAGAGAAAGTATGCACTGAACTCCAAGTAGCTGCCTCCAAAATATCCTTAGTTGCCACCCCTCAGAAATGCTGTTGAAGTGGCAGTAGCCCTAGTGGAATGAGGCCTAATCCCAGCTGGAATCTCCTTGCCATGATGGGAATAACAAAATGTAATGCAACACCCAATCCATCTAGAAATAGTTTGTTTTGACACAGGCTTGCCCTGAGAACTCAAAGCAAAAGAAACAAACAACTGCTGAGACTGCCTAAAATCCTTAGTCCTGCTCAAATAATAACGCAATAGCCTGTGTACATCTAAAGTGTGCAAAATCTTTTCCCCTTTATTTTGGGGATCTGCATAAAACGTAGGCAAATGAATAGTTTGGTTTAAAGCCACACTAGAAACCACTTTAGGCATAAAGGAAGGATTAGTACGTAATGATACCCTATCCTTATGAAAAATCAAAAAAGGCTCAACCGCCATAAGGGCCTGTAACTCAGAAACCCTTCTTGCAGAAGCAATGGCCAACAAAAAAGCAGTCTTCCATGACAAGTATTTCAGTTCAGCAGTAGCTGCAGGCTCAAAAGGTTGTAGAGTAAGTTTCTCCAACACAAAATTGAGATCCCAAGCAGGAGTAGGAGCTCTACGTGGGGGTCTTATATTCTTTGCCCCTCTAAGAAATTGCTTGAACAAAGGATGTGAAAACAATGGTGGGTCACAATCATAGTGAGCTGAAATTGCTGCAGCATGAATCTTAATGGAAGAGAAAGACAAACCTTTGTCCAATAACTCAGTAAGATATTGAAGAGCCACACTCAAATTAGGCTCCGAAATCTCCAAATTCTTTGCTGCAGTCCAACATAAAAATCTCTTCCATTTTTCTGCGTACACTTTCCTTGTACTAGGTCTTCTGGCTTCCATAATCACATTTAAAACTTGTGGAGGAAGTTGAGACCTGCTGTCTTTCAAAACAGAATATGCCAGGCTGTTAGATGAAGAGAGTGAAGCTTGACATTGAGCAGACGACCGTCCTTCTGAGACAACAGATGTGGAATCAAGGGTAAAGGCCATGGAGGCTTCTTTACCAGACTCCTCAGTAATGGGTACCAGTGCTGCGAGGCCAATCTGGAGCTATTAAAATCATCCTTGGCTTGTCTTGTCTGACCTTTAGAAGCACCTTTGGAAGAAGAGGCAGAGGTGGAAAGCATACACATGAAGATTTTTCCAACTGAAAGAAAGAGCATCCACTTTCCAAGCTGTGTGATGAAACCTCTTTGTGCAAAACTTTGGCAGCTGGTGGTTTAGTGGAGAAGCGAACAGATCTATGTCTGGAGTTCCCCAGGACACTGTCAACTTTTGAAATACATGAAGATCCAGTTTCCACTCGTGGGGATCCATGATTTGTCTGCTTAACACATCTGCTAAGGAGTTCTGTGCTCGGCAGAAACCTTGCCTGAAGAGTTAGTTGCAAGCTGAGCGCAGTCTCCCAAAAAATCATTGCTTGCGTGCACAATGGGTAAGAATGTGTTCCCCTTGTTTGTTGATGTACCACATGACAGTTGTGTTGTCTGTTAGATTCAACACCTGCCCTGGAAGAAGTAACTCCTTGAAAGCCATTAATGCAAACTGGACTGCTAACATCTCCTTCATGTTGATATGTAGATGCTGTAGTCTGGCAGGCCACTTGTCTTGTATCCACTTTCCATTTAGATGAGCTCCCCAAGCAATGTCTGAGGCATCTGTCGTTAGAATTTGACTCGCCTCTGGCCGGGTCACAGAGAGTCCCTTGTTTAGGTGACATTCCTGAGCCCACCACAAAAATTCCTTTTGAATGCAAGGTATTATTTGAATGACAGTGTCCAAATCCTGGCAGTGCTGTGTCCATACATTTATGAGATACCATTGTAGCTTCCTCATATGCAGTTTGGCATTGGGAAGCACCAGAATACAAGATGCCATGAACCCTAAGGCTTGAAGGACTGTCCTTGCAGTCAGCCCGGACTGAAGAGATAGTTGATGGAAGTAACTGGAAAGATTCTTTTGTTTGTCCGGGGTTAAAAAGGCCATCTGGGCTGCTGTATTCAGTCTCACACCCAGAAAGCACATGTCTTGAGAGGGTACTAGACTGGACTTTATTTCGTTCACAGAATACCCTAGGCATCTTAGCACTGCTATGACATATTCCAAATGCTGTAGAAGGTCTTCCTTTTCTTGAGCCAGAATCAGGCAATCGTCCAAGTAAGGATAGATTTGAATTCCTTTTAGCCTGAAGTAAGCTATCACTGGAGCCAGAACCTTTGTGAATACTCTGGGCAGTAGATAAGCCAAAGGGCAATGCAGAGAACTGATAATGAGAATCTCCAGCTCGAAACGCAGATACTTTCTGCAACTTAGTCTTATAGGCACATGAAGGTAAGCTTCCTTGAGATCTAAAGTTACCATCCAGTGATCTTTGCCCAGCAGAGGTAAAAGCTGTTGTAACGTCAACATTTTGAACTTGGGAATGTCCAGATAAGTGTTGAGGATAGATAAATCCAAAATTGGTCTCCACGTGTTCCCCTTCTTCGGTACTAGGAACAGGCGATAATAAAATCCTAGGCCCCTTTCTGGCACAGGAACCGGCTGAATGGCCCCTATTTGGAGTAACTGAGAAATTTGCTTGTGAGCCTCTAGTCTTTGTAGAGGAGGAATGTCTGGCATGCCTTTGAAAGGAGGCAAGGTATGGAAATAAAACCTGTAACCGTGATGAATGATATCCAGAACCCATCTGTCTTGGGTAATTAAATCCCAATTTTCTTTGAAAAGAGACAGTCTTCCTCCCAACGGTGCTGCCAGGCGAGAATGAACTGGCAGCTGAAAAGGCAGGTCATTGGGTCTGCTTACGAAAGGACTGACCCCTGCCCTCACCAGAAGTCTGAGCAGGGGAACTCCCTGTCCTAGGCCTAAAAGAACCCTGAGCTCTGCCCCTACCACGTCTAGACCTACCCCTAGACTGGGAATCATAAGCAGGATAAGTCCATCCCTTAGCAGGCCAATTTCTACTAAATGTCGGAGGCTGCACCTGCAAAAAATCTTTAACAGTTTGCATAGACTTAGCCTTGTCCTCCATTTTCTTCAAAACTGCTTCTACAGGCGAACCAAACAACACATCAGACTGCAAGGGAGCATCCAAAATCCGTGTCTTAACATGCTCAGCTAAATTCTGATCTCTCAACCAGGCGTGCCTACGAAGAACAGAACCAGTGGCAGCCACCCTGGAGGAGGCCTGCACAGCATCAAAACCACATTGCAAGGAATGTTTACCCACCTGTTCAGACACATGAACTAAATCCTGCAATTCTTTACACTCAATACCTTCCGCCAGAGCATCCACCTTAGATTTCAACTGTGAAAGAAGATAATTCTGGTATTTTAACATGTGAAACTGACAATTCAACGCCCTCATGGCTAAAGTGGAAGAAGTATACACTTTCTTTCCCCATCTATCCAAAGCCCTTGCCTCTTTATCAGGAGGGACAGGATTTTTAACAACTGAGGCCTTCACACCTTTAGGCCCCTGAGAGACAGTTTCCGGGTCTGCCCTAGGACTCTTAAAAAGATACTTATGAGCTTCAGGCACCCTATAATACCTATCCGGTTTAACTGGGGCAGGAGGCAAAGAATCAGGATTCAGGAAGCCTCTGCAAAACATCTTCCACCACATTCAAAACAGGAGGTATAGCTAAAGGCCTATGCTGGGGTAAAACAAGAATTCCCTAAGCCTTTTCCTGGAATCAGAGAAATCTTGACCTTCCCATTTAAAATGCTCCCTCATGGAATGCAGAGTCTCTGAAAATGAAAAATCCTCAGGAGGGAAGCTGAAGGAGTAGAATCATCCACATCAGAATCAGAATAAGGAGGGTACTCCTGCAAGTCTTCAGCCGAAGACTCAGAAGCCTCGAGCATTGCTCAAAACTCTCAAACTCAGGTTCCACCCTAGGCCTCTTATCAGGAGGGGCATAGAACCCCTAATCATAGTAATCAAATCCTCTGCCATTTTAAGCATATGTTTCTTAGGCAAAGACCCTGAAGCACTAGGAGAAACCCCCACGAAGCAAAACTCGGCCTGCCCCTCAAAGAAGCCTTGGAAACAGAAGGGAGGCTCTGACCACCTTAGGAAGAGAGGGAAGAACAGCCACCTGAGAAGCCCCTCAGCCTGGCCTACTTCCTGAGAGGATACATCCTGTAACAGTAAAGTCTCTCCCTGAGACTCCAAAGAAACACCTGGCAAAACCTCCGGCTCCACTGAGCCCTCTAAAGAACCGGCGTCTGGGACTGTCGGTTCTTCCACTCTAGGCTTTGCTGTTTTGTCCTTGCGTTTTTAGCGAAGCGGCCGGAGCATCCGGCGGCATTTTATAATTACAACGCTTCCCAAACACTAACCTGGCACAGTCTAACCTTCTCTTAATAGTGCGTTTGTTAAATCTAGCACAAGAGCGGCATCCAACAACGTCGTGCTCAGGCCCTAAACAAGGTATACACAAAGTATGGTAATCCCTATGAGGTATCTGTTTCCCACAAGAAATACAGTTATTCACTTTTTCTGACATCCGGTTAAATACTGAGGCAAGAAAAAACCAAAATATTCCCCAACGGGGTACTTAGCCAACTTTGATTCGGTCTGAAACTCTGGCTTCAGAAACTTTCAGAACGCCAACCTGCACTCGCAAAATTGCTTCTGCATCGGACCATGCGGCAAAAAAGACTGAGGATATGACGTCGGTCATGCGCATTAGTACCCTGACGTACTGACGTCAGTCTAATGCGCCCTGACCGACGTCAGCCATATACTTTGGTATTCGGGCCGACTGGACAGCGGACTACCCAATAGTTAGGACTGCAGCAATGTGGAATGAAGAACATCAGGGGGACTGCAAAGGGGGTGACAGAACCTAACACACACAGCTGATGGAAATCTGAAGGGAAGTAAAACTTGACAATTACATCTCTGACACAGAAGAAACACTACTAAGCCATTTCTGGGAGGTACATCTGTGATCACTGAAATATGAACTTCAGAAATACATAAAGGAGAAGACTTACTGATAAGAGGGCCTTAAACTTACAACGGGAAGAGAAGAAAGTTTACAATCTTGGAACCTTAAAAAGAGCTGTGTAAGTTCTGCAATATAACACTGAAGACTCCTTACCCCTCCAAATCACATTCTCCCTCAGCTGGGCTTGAATTCCTTGGAAGTAAGCTGTCTTTAAGAATTAGCTTATTTTTGCACTCGTGAAGTGTCTTGGATGTATACACTGCACAAATAGAACAATCAGCATTTAAATGTTCAACACCTAAACAAGTAACAGACTAGGTACACTTATCTTGAGGTAGGATATTTTGCCCACGTTCTTGTCATTTCTTGAAACCATAATGCTTCTCAAGTCTGGCCTGCTTATCCATCCTGAACACAAATATCATAGCAGCTAGTTGGAGAAAAAACTATGACCAAACCACTTACAAATCAATGACAGGCACCAAAGGCCAAACTCCACCACAGCACTTAGATAAAATGACAGCCTTAGCCAAGACAGTACAGGAGGAAACTTGAACTCTAAATCTGACAGGAACAAAAGCGAAAGATCTATACTAAAACCACTCCAAAAGTCTATCATAGTCTGGCAGTTAGCACAGAAGACTAAAGTTCTGAGCTGTTAATGAGCCGCTCTTGTGCTCAGGGGTACAGAGTTTGATTCCCTTCACTTTCACTTGCCTACTATGCGACTTTAAGCAAGTCACTTAACCAGAAAGTGCTCACGGATTGCCTCTGAAAAGGAACAATTTGTTCAGTGGGTTTCCACAGTCATCAAATAGGTTTAAAAAAAAGGTAGGTCTGAAAAAAAATTCAGCTAACTACCACAAAAGTTAAAAAATGAATACCACAAATAGCCTGGATCTGCTTCCCAAATGTGAGCTATTCAGTTGTAACAGACATCTGGATAAGCATGTGGTGCACAGCATTATGGGAGCTAGTAGAGGAGTTAGAGCCTGGGGAAGTTTTAGTGCTAGCTGTTAAAATGGGCAGACTGGATCATGTAAGGTCATCCTTTCCGGGTGGTCTCAAATGTAATATCTACTTGACAAACTGCTTGACTGGTACTAAAAATCTAGTGGGAGGTCCCTCAGGCATGCAGGATGAAATGCCTACTTGATATAAAATGGTTTGTGCACTGTGTTAACTCTATTCTGAAAAAGTCTCTTTTGGGATAAAGAAAAGAATAAAGCTTTTATTCACCAAGTTCGAGGTTGTCTGGTTCTTTAGTTCTTGTTCTAGCTGCCGTAGTGGATTATTTTGAGTAGGTTTTGTTTCTGCTGTTCATGTGGGAGCATTTGTTATACTTTTTGCCTACTAGATAAACTTTCCCCGACTCACAAGACATTCCTAACCTGTATGCATCTAGCAGATACTTCAGAATAAAGGACACGGATGATGAGGAGTCTTGATTCCTCTTTTGGTACCAAAATGGGAATCTCTATTTAACTACTTAAGATTTTCAGCTGGTAAGCTTCCTAAATTCTGCCATGCTGTTTTTGTTTTTTTTTTTTTTTTTTTATTTATTTTATTCATTGGATTAGTCCAACTAGGCTAGCAGCCTCTTTTTAGGGGAGAGCCAAGGTGGTATTTATACTGCTCGGGGAAATTTGGCCAGAGCATCAGAGAACTTCCTCTATTCTTTTGATAGATGCTATGGAATCATTTACATCCACTTGAGCTAGTACCAACTTATGTAGGTGGGACATTGGTTTAATTGCTTATCTAAAGATTACATAATCAGGAGTTCAGCACTCTCATTTTGCTACACTGAAGTCTCAGTAATCCAATTATATGGTGTGGGAGTAGAACCAACAGCCTTTAACACAACCTCTGAAAAAGGTTGCCTACAGTAACAGTGTCAAATCATCCATGCTGCTATTCTGAGATTTCCATAGATTTAGGTATATCACAGACCATTAGAGCTGAGTTAGGAGGTCCACACACACTGAGGCAGGATGAATGCATTCACCCTCATTTCTAGCATTGCAGAAAACCAATGCTGCCCAGGCCAGAACAGTTTTACTAGGAGCATATTTGGTCCTGTCTTCTCTGGTTCATCCTGTGGAGTAGGGGGACCAAAGTGTAAACATACAAAGACAGACCTGCGGTGGTATCCATTGCTGAAGCCTCTGTATTTTGGTATAGAGCAGAACTTCTTCAGTTGTCTGTTGAAAAAAGAAGCAAAAACATCTTTTCTTGGTAGATCCTATCTGTGAAACAGTTAATTAATGAAAAACATCTCTGTCTGGTACCTACGTGTGGGGACATATTTTGTTGACTTGTGAATGAGTTCTGCTGAAGCAGAATGTAAGAGGCCCAGAAGTGCATGCCTGACTCTATCCCTAAGCAGTCAGTACCAGCCTGCATGAGGCTAAGAATAAGTCACTCCATCACTGTATATGTACCACATCATGGTGGTGGTGTTTGTTGTTAGGGTTAAGACTCCTAGATTCCACTTGAACTTGAAATTCTGGATGGCCTGGACCACTTGGCATCATCTCCTTTATACAGATATGCTTCTTGTACTGTCTTACTGTTCCTGTGTGGGCTCCCTAGGCTATTTTTGAGGCATCTGTAGTCAGAGTCTGAGTGATTAGGGCCTGTTTGAAAGGAACCCCAGCTTTTTTCTGAGATCTTCACACCTACCATCCAATCATTTGAGTTCCTGATGAATGCAAAGCATGACAGGCATCTTCTCCTTCAGGGATGGGGGCACCTGAACTCAACACACAGTACTACTGAAGTCTTCTCATATGCAGTCTTGCAAGGGATACCATTAGGAATGTGAATGCCATATACCCCAGAATACAGAGACAACTACTCTCTTGGAGTAACTGGCCACTTCTGGGACGTCAGTTGAAAATAGCTTGCCCAGGAATATTACAGTTTTAACTGGAATCCAGTTTGACTTGGAGAGGTAAAATGAGATGCTGAGAGTCTGGAAACAACTTAAAGCAACTACAGTGCCCCCTCTCACCCTGCTGGGATTAAGACAGGATTAAGCAGCCAAACAGATATGGGTAGATGTAAATGCCTTTGGTTCTACAAAACACAATTACTGTAGTCAATCATTTTATAAATACCTTGTGAACAGTAGCCAATCCAAACAGCAAAGAAGAAAACTGGTAATGAAATATCCTTGCCTCAAACCTGGGAAAACAGCTGCATGGTCCTTGTGAATGCTAATATACAAGAAGTCCTCCATGAGTTCAAAAGTGGGAAAAGATAGGTAGGACAACTCACAGAGTTGGCATTCCGAATTTTGGAACCTTTTGGAAATTGTTGTCAATTATAGGTTTTTATAGGCAATCTTTCCTGAGCACTAGGAATACTCCTAAACAGAAACCTCTACCCTGTTCCTTTCCTCTTACACTTTCTATGGGTCCATCTAGTACACATTCCTTACAAAGGATGGCACTTCTCTGTTACTTTGGAACTCATAAAGTCAGTCTTCATTTGAAAGTGCAGTCTGGATTCCCATATCACTACTTTTAAGACCCAGTTTTCTTGTGTAATATTTTTGATGTGTAAATGATGTTGGATGGCCTCCTATCTTTTTTGTATGAATAAGGGGATTGGAGTGTCTAAGGAACGGGACTAGAGTTTGAGTTAGGGTAAGGTGGAGGTGGCAGCAAGATACACGCATACCTGCTCCCTATTTGTTGACTGGGCCTGAGGATCCCCAGGCTTCCCAGGCTTCCCATTTTTGGTCTAACTCCCACTTCTTTTTAACAGCCATTTTTGCTTTTGCCTGCTTAAGTTACCGTTGGCAGTGACAATAAGGCAAACTCTTTGGAAGCTAGTTTCTGTGACAGCATGAAACGGGGATGAAATGACTGCTTGACAGACTGGATAGTCGTCATATCCTTCAATTTTTGAAAAGTCCTCAAACAGGGGTTCCAAAAAGCAAATCCTTGCTTTGCCTACTGGAGAGGGGCATTAAGAAACTGTGATTAGACATCCTCTGCCAGGGGTTAAAAAATGCAGCCAGGCATGTCTGTCCATCACTAACCCCATGGCAGCAGACCTGGGTGCTATATCTACAGCATAATAAACACACTTAATGACATATTTCCCAACTTGAATGCTAACTGGGTTAGTTCTAAAAGCTGGGACTGCTCAATCCTTTCATTAACCTCTCCCATTTTTGCCTCAGATCATTAAAAAGTCCATCATTATACTTTATCATTTGCTCAGATGGTAAGGTTCCTGCCATATAAACCTTCTTGTTGAACAAGTCTAATATTCTGATATCCTGGTCTCAAGGAAGTATATCAGGAGCTGAAACCAATTGAGATCCCTTTCTCCAGATCCAAGGACACAATAGCTAGATCTACTAAAGGATTTTCTATAGGAACTTGTGGGAATCCTGGATGCTGTAAAGGGGTGGCAGGGGCTGGGAATCTCTGGTTTCCGACAAGTAGCCAAAAAGACATCCTGTAAAGACTCTACAACTGGAGAAATAGAAACTAGCTTTACAGCATCCAGACAGCAAAGGTCAGCATAATATTTCTGGGCATCTGAGACCTCCTTTACCTCCCATCTGAATGGATCCTTCAACCTTTATAAGGTATCACAAAATAAGATGCCTTCTGCTGGAAGAGCAGAGAGGTTAACCTCTTTGCCTGGCTCATCATCCAAAGAAGACATATGGAAAATGCAGGCCAGGTCTTCTCTCTCTGAATTACAACTTCTTGGTGGGGGGCTCTCTTTTTTTTTAAAGGAAGGAACATCCAACACTGATGGCAGGTCCAAATAAGGTTGCAGGCTGTGAATGATATGCATAAAGCCCTGATCAATGTGAATCATTCCTGTATGGGAGGGGGTCTGGAGAGGCGGTGCACAGTGACTTGCCTAGGTGGACATCCTCAGGTTGAACACATGAGTGAAATCGTAAGGGGTGAACACCTCAGACTTTTGGGCCAGTGGATGAGCATCCCTGACATTAAAATTTTGACCATGAATATCCTCACGAAAAGGACAAAGATCTTCTCCCTCAGACAACAAATTGACTGTCTTAGGCACATGGGAAGAGGCATTTCCATAAACAACTTACAGGAGGGCTTCATCTCAGGAATATGTACAAGGCTCTGACACCATGATGGGCCTTCTGAGGAGCAATACCAGAGATCTCAGACACTACAGGCTCCTGGGATGGGTGCTTTTCAATGTATCTTTTCTTTTTTCAGTAGAATATCTACTAGAGATGAATAAACACTAGAGGGCATGGCAGTAACGCAGGACAAGAGTTCAAGCTTCTGCTAGTCCATAAAGCCTTGGAGAGAACAGCCTAATCATCTGTAGTATTATGTATGCTCCTTGAGGTTTCAGGTGTGTACCCATTAAGGTCTATGCTTTTGAACTCAAGTCCTGAGGGTGTATGGGGTGCAGAAAGGCATCCCCACATTTGTTTTGATGTGGAAGGCTTGAATAAATGGAAGGAATGGCAGTTCCATCAATATGGGTGTGGCTGTTTGTGTGTGTGTGGGCGGGGGGTCTTGCTCCTTTGTGTTCTTTATGTGCCAATAATTTTTCATATATGAAGTTTTGCAATGAGAACCATTGGGATGAATCATGAATCCCAGGGATTTGAGAAAATGCCTGCGTGATACTCCTCCACTGCAACTACTGGAGAAATAAATCCCCCAGGACAGTCTCCTTTACAGACAGATGGAAGACGCTGGTTAAACATGTGTCCAGGGTGGTCTCCAGGAAGACTTTCAAAGTTCTGGGATCAGGCCATGCTTGGAAATGTTTAATGAATACCCCAAAGTTCTGAAAACAAAGAAGGGTGAAAGAAAATTTCCACTGTAGTTTCTCCTTAGACCAAGTCTGCAGCCATAACTTGGAAATTGGAATCCCCTGCTCTGAACCGGAGGAATTGCCTGTGCTCTCTTTATATGGGAATATGCAGGTAAGCATTTATGAGATATACAACAAACACAGAGGTTCCCAGCATTAGCAATGGCAGAAGGAACTGCAAGGTTATCATCTTAAGCTTCGGAACATTTAGAAAGGGATTCATTTCTAAGAGGTCTTCAACAGGTCCCCCAAAACATCCTTTTTCAGAGTCAGGTAGATTCCAGCATAATGCATTTATCTTGTTCCTCCAGGTGTTCCCACTGGGTCTACATTACGTGATCAAAAATTCAGATTTTCAAACACAAAATGATCGACCCCAATTGAGTGAAAAGGCAGAATGTCGAATACGTAAACAGAAATCTCTAAGGGGAGATTTCCATTTAATGCAATGTAGTGCAGTCTCGGAGCGGGGGGGTGGGGGGTGCAGGGGGGCTTGCCCCCCTGCATAAAGCAGTTTAATAGTTTGTTTGGGTTTTTATTTTTTTCCAGCCGTTCGACATTTTGCTGGTTCGCTCTACTGGGGTCGATCATTATGTGTTTGAAAATCTGAATTTTCAATCACGTAATACAGACCCATTCCCATTTATGGTCTCCTGGGACAGAAGCCGATTAAATGACTAAGCAACAGCAAATTTGAACTAAGTTTCCAGGATAAACAACATTCTCATGAAAGGGAAAGATACAGAATTTTATTCTGCACACTGAAGATAATATCTAGAACCCATTATTTGAGATAGTCCCCCCATTGTCCCTGAAAAGGGTCAATTGTTGTCCTCCAGGAGACAGATTAGGAGTTGCTGAAGTGAGGTAAATGCAAGGGGAGAGTAGCAGGTTCCCAGAAGGAGTCAGGTTTGTTCAGAGGGACCTTTGGAGCTGTTTCCAGAAAACCTCCCTGACTGGTCTTTCAGCTGGCCCAGCCACTTCTTCCTGAAGGCTTTGTTTTGCCCTACCTGCTGACAACAGTTAAATTCTGCTGTACCAATGAATGAGTGGATGGAACAGTATTTGATTTTCTTCTTGCTATTGAAAGAGATCCTATTTTGGAGGAGCAAAGAAGAAACTATTTCCTACTAATGCATTCAGAAGCTGCTGTTGGCATCTTTTGGCAAGCAGTAAATTCTCAGCCAGGCATGTCTACTGAAGCCAAGCCCGATGCGTTGTCTTTGATGCTGTAGCCACATTTCTTATATACCTGCTCACCTGAGCAGTATGGGCCAGTCTAACTAGTTGCACAATTAGATTCTTACCCAAGATTTCCAAGACCAACTTCTCAATTTACTTCAGGCTATCACCTCAGTATTTTGAAATGACAGTGTGGCAGCTGACAGTTCCAAAGTAAGGGTAGCACAGGTATAAACTTTTTTGCAATCAGTCATACACACTACTCTCAATATATCATTTTGGAAAGTACTACAGCCTGACGCCAACATAAATGCCCTGGGAGCATCAAAGCTAACTACAACTGGGTCCATCATAAAGTTCTTGTACAGGTACTGGAAAGCATGAACCCTAAAAAATCTGCTTTTGGGGTTTGTGAATCTGCCTTCAGGAATGCTGCCATAAAGGCACATGCAAAGATCTCAAATACTGGGGAACAAGAGTGGCTTTTGTCTCATACACACCTTGTCTACTCGGGCACCTCTTAATGGTCTCAGATATTGTTTTAAGAATTATCTCCTGAGAGTGAAGGACTTCTCAAATGAGATGCCCTCAGGGGGATAACCTGGGGAAACTTCTCCTCATCATCCAAGTGAGGAACTTGTGAGCTATGGGTTAAGCCTACCTCTTCCTCCAGATGAGTCTGATGCTTTCAAATGGGAAGCCCTCTTTTTTTTAACAGGCTGAACAGCTTAGGTGGAGGACTAGTTACTAACAGGTTGTGAGCTCTGCCACAGTGAGAACAGTTCCTCAGACAGCTTATTAATATCCTGTTATGCCAAGTCTTGGAGGACAAGGGGTCTGACAGGCCTGCATGAC